>NC_056741.1:1221775349-1221810349 GCF_019279795.1 Protopterus annectens | reverse complement strand
TCTGCTTTTGCAGGACTAATGTGTATTTGGGTGAAATGAGATGGAAGAAAAACTGGGATTATGGCTTATGTGAAAAAAAGGGTAACCATTTGAAATTTTGAGACCTGCTAAATCTAATCCCGAAATATGGAGGCTGAATGGCCTAAAGAACAGAATTATATCTACTAAGTCTGAGATGCCATTTCTTGGAGTGTTCCCTTTTCTCTGAGTATAGTGATCTCAGAGTTGGCATATATACATTCAGGTGGTGGTAGGTTTATCCCCCCAACATGGGGTGGTGCAGGGGGGGTTGTCCCCCTTACAAAAAGAAATTTAAAGGAGAAGAGCAATTTTCAAGATACCCTCTTTTGTGTTTTCAGTCTTTTTTTCATGCTTATTGACACTCTGCATTTCAAGCGCAGACATTTCAATATGGAGTTGAAAAAGCACATTAATGTAACCATTCTTTTCTTTTTTTAACCTGGTAGGGTAAATTCTGACGGATTGCCTTGCTGTTTGCTTTTGCAACTTTGGCTTTGTAGCACTAAGGATTAGCTGCGTGAAGCAAGCTAGAATGCAAGCTGTGATTATTGTTTGCATGAGACTCAAACACATTAATGTAACCATTTTTATTTGTTAATCTGGACAGGGTCAAATCAGATACTGTGGGTAAATATTTAGTATAGGGGCTGTCTGTGGATGAAATAATTGACCCTGATGTTTGTTGCTGTAATTCTAACTTTGTAGGATTAACGTTGTTTTGGGTATAGCAAGATTGAATACAAGTTTTAATTATTGTGAAACAAAACTACATATATTTAATAATTATTTTGGTATCTTGTCAGGATCAAACCAAATTCTTTAGGTAGGCAATGGGTATGTGTTCTGTCTGTCTGTGGATGAAATGATTACACTGAACTGTAAGAAGACATTGTTGTGTTCTTCCGAGGAGACCCTTTTGTGTTTAGTTATTTTTTTTTACAAATTAAATGGAATCTTTAATTATTCATCCAAAAATCTGTCTCTTTTTTTTTTTTTTTTTTTTTTTTTTTTTTTTTTACATTAATTACAGTCCTCTGTAAAATGTTGCAATGGTTACATGTGTTTTCATACTTTGCATATAAATGAACTGAAATGTTGCTTTTTAGAATCTTCTTTTTTGTAATAATGTATTTTCTTAACTTGCTATTTTGTTTTTTAATTATCTGAGCTTCATGTTTTTCACATAAATCATCATTTGCTTTCAAAAATTGTTTGCATTTACTATATTACTTATTGTGATTATGTTAGTTTACTAGGACTCTTTGCTAGGTTATCATAATGCATATGCAAGCAGTGCTACTATGGAAGGGGACTGTGACTTGGCATAGGTAACCAAACATCTCACCCATGCATGCCTTGAAACAACTAGTACTGTCTGTAAATGTGCTGTGTGCTAGACAGGAGTTACCTAATTCCCTTACCTCAGCTACACCCTAGTGATGTGCAACTGAATGTAAACTGCTGTCTTTTCAAATATGCTGTCAGAGCATCTTATAGTGCTCTTTACAAAGCCCCCCATCCCCAGTATTCTGCTCCTCCCTCTGGTCTATTTTCCATACTTTGCTTCCCCTTCTCCAAAGTTGTGGATCTGCCACTCACATTCACACACACACACACACACACACACACACACACACACACACACACACACACACACACACACACACACTTGCCTTTATATGTCCATTTCTCTTATTGCAGGTTTGCAAATGTAAGTTTTATAATAATTCTTGGTTATTTGTGGCTTGACTGCAATACTCTCTGGTTTGTCATGAAATTGTCCCTTGAACACACATGTGATAGAGATGAAGTAATACTCCACAGGTGGGTGGATAGGGTGAGCTGAGGTTTTGTTTGGGGGGAGGCATTCATAGTTTAGGACATATTGCAAAATCTGCAAACAGTGCTTCAGCGTATTAAATGTACTAAAGTTCCTGCATGCACTGTCTTAGATACAAATAAGTGACCTATGTTTCTTTGATTGCACACACCTACAAAACACATACAATACACACACACACACACACACACACACACACACACACAGACACACATACAAACACACATGCAGCACATAACTAATCATCCTAAGTGTCAATTTGAGCAGCCCTGTTCCATCTATATTTGACATCAATAGATGCACCTGTCTAATAGCCATTACATACTTTATGTGCTCCTCTACAGTCACCCTGCGTAGCACAGTCAACACTGCATCGCTATGCTATGAAATATGATTAGATGACACGAGCAATATTCATTTTCTGAACCACAATCCAATTAAATATTACATGTGAACACCTGTGTAACTTTGCAGAGTATGTAGTAGGGCTATGTATCTCAGCCAAAGTTTCCATCTTTTGTAGGCATATGAAACCTTATAATTTAGTAGCACAAGTATGGAGGGCTAGCTCCCCATTTGTAGTCAGGTACAAGGGATTTTGCTCCTCCTCCTTAAAAAACATGTTGCTTATGGGAGACTGTGTATATAATTAGCTTTTCTCTGGCTAAGTATTATATATTACCATGCAAACATTCTAAGTATTATATATTACCATGCAAACATTCTAAGTATTATATATTACCATGCAAACATTCTAAGTATTATACATTACCATGCAAACATTCTAAGTATTATATATTACCATGCAAACATTCTAAGTATTATATATTACCATGCAAACATTCTAAGTATTATATATTACCATGCAAACTTTTACATTTTCATTGCTGTTCAGCCATTAAATGAAAACATTTTCTGAAATGTTCTGAAATCCAACTGCTGCATCAGAAATAAGAAACTGTTTTGCTACAGATAATAAGTTCAGCAATCCTTTTAGCTGAATGTATTTATAGTCATTAAAATAATATATACAGCTAGTTTTGAGATGTGGTGCCTGGTTTTATTGTATTCATTTTCTTTGTCTGATATCAAATGTTTGAATTTATGTGTTTCATGATTATGTTGTTTGGTATTACAGAGTAGATCCCAATGAATTGAATTTAATGACAGACATTACTCTGACTATAAATGGATCTACTTTGGAAGCTCAAACTTTCAAATCTTTGAACTTCATATGGTTAAGACCATAACATCAAAGTTTTGAAAGTTTGAAACTTCAATAAAAAAATAAAAACATTTTGTTTTTTACATTTATGCAGGGGGACAAGTGCCCCTGCACCCCCACACCCACTGCTAATTAAATATACCAATTCTGAGACTGTATTACAGTGAAGAGAGCTGTAAATTTCTCATTCTACACTGTATGGCAATCTCCATTTAAATCATTTGAAGTTTCAAAACTTCAATCTTATGGTCTCGACCATGTGAAGTTCGAAGTTTTGAAACTTCAAGCTTCCAAAGTAGACCCCTAACAACATAATGTGATTGTGTACAGAAAATATTTCAGTCTGGGTCATTTTCTGGTGCTATTGAAATTACAATTAGTCCTAGGGATGTTATAGAATTTTTAAAAACATTTTTATACCTATATCTGTTTATTTTTTTCAATAGGGTGCATCTGAATGCAATTTTTGTCGGATCACATCTCAGGACACACAAATTGCATCCAAGCTGGGATTTAATATCCAGGACATATTTGGGGGTGAGTCAAGTTCTTAAAGTTATTTTTTTTAATTAAGTCAATAAAACACAAATAAAATTATAATGTTACATTTTGTGTTCCTATATCTTCTACTTGCTATGTTTCAGTCTGTATAATTATTTAATACTAATTTTAGCTGAAGCTGATTTATTTTGTGACACCACTATAATTGTTTTGGACTTCTATATTTTACTGTGAAAATTTTGTTTTTAAGACTTAACAGAAAATTATTTTTAAATTATAAAAAAATCAATTCATACTTAATGTGGGTGTTTTTCTTAAGTCCTTCTAGTATCTTGGAAAGCAGCTAGACCCCCTTAGTTATTTAAACAGTGCATGTCACATAGTCACTGTTCATTTGTTTGGCTACTCCCTCCTGTAATTGAAAGAAAATATAGATTTAGCTGCACTTACTTCACCTTATGAATATGAGTTCTACTGCATGCTTAGATGTAATTATTTTAGACAGTAATAACTTATAAACAAGTTTTACAATGAATCAGTGAACAGCAAAATCCTGAACATCAGAAATGCCCAAAATAATGCCTAAAACAGAAAGGTGAAAAAAATGTACACATTTTTGCAGCCCTCCCCCTAATTTACATATGACAGCTATATAGTTGCACCAACTTGTAGAAGGGATAAATGTCACAAAAGAAGGGAATGACTGCTGGTGTACACAAAGTGGCAATCAACATCATGTTCTTTGGTGTATTTTTCTTCAGGAACCTGCAGATGAGCCAGGTTATTACAGCAGTTTTGCATTTAGTGCAGTTCTGTGAAAAATAGCCATTATTTGCTTTATCAGAATAAATTGAAAAGAAAAAAGTCTAAAATCAAAAACAACAATAAAGTTGTTAAGGTTTAGATTTAATAAAGAGTAGTTCCCATAAAAAGACAAATATAAAACCTCAGATTATTTTATACAACAGCCTGCTCACTGGCATAAAAATAGGGGTAGTTTTACATTAAACTGTCAGGCATGAACAAATAAAGCAGGAATAAATAATTATTTGCTTACAAAAAATGTTATTTCATTTTTGTATTGTGCCTAAATGCTATTAGCCATATATGTGTGTGTGTGTGTGTGTGTGTGTGTGTGTGTGTGTGTGTGTGTGTGTGTGTGTGTGTGTGTGTGTGTGAGTGTCTGTGTGTCTGTTTTGTATGTCAATTAAAAAATGTTAACTACTTAAGTCAAATTAGGGATAATACACTCTAAGAACTTGTTTAACACAAGTCTTCCAAATATCTTAAAAAATCAAATGCTTCAGTTACGGACAAGGAGAAAAGCATCACACCTGAATGTTAAAATTTGTTTATGACATTTAGTATGACTTTTATTTCAATACTAGTTTTAGGGACTGTAGGCCTAGTATCTGAAAATGCTGGCCACCAAATAGAAAGCAAAATTAAAACTCAGTGGCCAATACTGGAAAAATCTGAAAAATATATACAGTAAAAATGTGTCCCTTAGAGTATAGAGTAGTGAGAAATGAGCTTGCTGAGTCAGAGGTGGAGGAAATGTTTATTAGATTACACTTGTCATGTGTACACATACTTGCAAATAATACTTCTGCACATACCATTTCATTAATAATATAAATAAAGAAATGGCTCATAAATAGTGTTGTATTACTGATATCTAAATCCTGCTCAATTTTATAAAATGTTTTTATTTAAGTTGTACATTGCTGAACAAGATGTGAAAAAATTGAACAATAGACAGTAATTGTAGATATAAATGCTGTGTGGGCAAAATCTGATTTCCAGTTTTGCCCTTGTTATACTATTTAGACTCTTGATCTCATAATTAAGGTTATTGGGATCAACCAAAGAAGAGGTAAGGGAACAATTATTGATTAGGTGTTGGTGTGACATAATCATGAGGTTGTATTTGATTGAGTTAATAATGGTCACATTCCTGTCATCTACAAGCTTAATTATTAGAATAGATATACTGTACGTTAATTATTAATCCAGATAGACTACATCTGGAAGATCCTCACATCATTATTAGAGATCCGTTCTGCATCTGAATTCAGATATGTCTATAGCACTTTTTTGTGTGCTTCCATTTCATGTTCATATTTCCTTATAGCGTTCTGACATGTTTGGGGTCTGTGTTCATTAACTGAGTGACTAATCAATTAATAAACAACATAAGTAATTAAACTGTACTATGATTGCTTATCTAGGATGTCCTGTAGTGGAGAAATTAATCACTGCTTGTCATATGTTACTCATATTTACAATTTTATTTATTTATTTATTCACTGGAGTAGAGCACTGATCCCACTGGACCATTTTCAGACTCAGCCTGGGTGTTTACAGTCAACACTGGACACAGTAAAAATGTACAAGCATTTAAACATAACACTTTGTGTAGTTTAATTACAATAAGCAAAATCCTTTGACAGTGATACAGAGTAAGATTGCAGTCATGTTCAAATGGTGTTTACAATGTGTAATAAGATATAATAATGATGAGTATTTGCAATGTATGAGCAGGTCAATAGGTTGGAGACCAGACACTGAAAGGATAATGCAATGCAAGTAACCTTAGGTATAAAAGAGTAGAAACAGTGTTGTGTAGACACCAAGAGAATTAGGTTTATAGTAAAGGTACAAAAACAATAATACAGAGTACATGCTATTCAAGGAAATATTACTGTGTAATGTGTTCACTGAGGCTAATCAGAAGAAGGTAATGAAGGCAGAGCGTTACACCTGGAGCTAGTCTCAGGTATTGCTTATAGTAGTGTAGATGCTTGGGAAATTGCAGATTAAGTGGCAAAGCTATTCTGTAAGCATTTGCATTGTACACGGTTTGAAGAAATAGTGTCTGAAATCCTTCTGGAAATTTCTAATGGATATGATGGACTCCTTATTGTTGTGTATAGATACCAAGGTTTGGGATGCAAGCATGGTGAATGTGTGCTCAGTGCATTTTAGATTTGTAAATGGTGTGTATAGGTGTAGTATCGATTTAGACAGAGATCTAAGTTTATATATGGGCAAATATTTTTCTAGAATCCCTTCCTTGAAAAAGGGAAGGTTTTTTCCCAAATAAGCATGAATAAGAAAGAAACAGAAGTATAGTTCTCTGGGGTAGATGTAGCCATTTGGCTTTGATAAAGTGAGACAATTATATTCTATTTTAGGGGTAAATTTAGTAATCTACAAATGTTATTAAAGGTGGACTGTAGAATTAGCTGTTGATTTTTCAGAGGCAATTGGAAGGAAAGAGGGACTGTACTCCAACTTGAGAAGCAGAATTCCTTTATCTATGGCAGCCAGAATTGCAGGGCAGAGAAAATGGTAGATGGGTCCATAGTCACTCGTTATATTTGGGTTTGTGATTTTAGAAATTAGTCTGACTATATTTAATTGAGAGCTTTATATTTTTGATAAATTTATTCTTGGCAATACATTTGTATTTTACAAGTGTCAGAACTGCATGCTATTGAGTGTTATGATGTCAAGTGTCATAGAGGGAGATGGAAACATATTTTATCACTGTCCATGTATAATAAATACATAAAGAAACTCAAAAGTATTGACGAAATTAAACCAGGAGATATTGGTAGTTGTTAATTAGTTTGTTTGTTTGTGTCTTTCGGCTTTTCCAGGTTAGGGGTCACCACAGCGGAACTCCGGTCCGCTAATGATTGGCAGTAGATTTTTATGTGCTGGCTTGCCGGGCCTAATGCACAACCTTCAACGAAGGAACGCCCATTCACACATGTCGCCACATACAAGACGCTCTAACTAATTATGAAAATATGCAACATTTCCCTATGCACATTCATTCATTTTCCCAAAACCAAGTCACTTACAAACTATTGTAAGACATCAGGTAAAACCCTAGATGATGTCAAATTAATTTGTACTTGATATTTGCATTGTATGTTGTACTTCGTGAGAGAGATATTGTGTTATTTATATTGTTAGTTATACAAATAAGAATTAATAAACAAGCATTAAGAAAAAAAAATTATTGCCATGACATGAAAGCTCAAGTTTGGCCAACAAAGGTACCATGACATAATATGCCTAGGTTGTACAGTTTTATGATATGAAAAGTGAGTTACAAATCTTTACAAAAAATATAATTCTGTGGTTGTGTGCATTGTAATATATTACTAGCCTGTAAAGATGGTAAATACACTGACTCTTGTCACTGCAAGGAAGACTGTTTACTGATATAATTTCTGTTTTACCTTAATGAGATGTGCTCTTCGCAAAACATTTACATTTGTTTAATGCATTTTAAGCTGATTTCTTCAAAAAGTGCACTAGAATGTAAGGATTTTGTAGGTTACAGATATGACACCTTGCAGCTCAGATCTGTTAATGAGTTAAGATGGCATTTGTGGAGAAAAACTGAAAGAAAATATTTGAGGAAAAACTTAAATGTTAAGTTACTTTTTTTAACAGACTAATACAAAGAATCAGTAGTATAACCCCATTAAAAGAAGATCATTGTTCAACTGTGAGCCCTCCATCACTGAATAAATGAAAGTACAAAGACAGGCATATGAGGTTTCTTGTAAATCATAACGCTAAAATGAGAAAATTATATTAGCTGCTCTAAAAGAAGTTACTGGCAAATGCAGTTTAAGTATAATGTAATAATCTCAATGCAGTTAGTAAAGAAAAGTCTATTTACAAGAATTGTTCAGGCAAATGGATCTCATGGTACAGTAGAATCAGGGACTCTGGTAGCAGATACTAAAACTGGTGCTGAGTCTTTAGGTCCTTGTTTTGCTGATGTGATAACATATTATCAGACTCTAATGATGAGAAATGAAGATATAGATGGCCATTATATTAGGCTTGCATCAAGAGGATGGGCTGTGCACTTAAAAAGTATGGATGATACGGTATGTTTAGCCATTACCTGAAAAGGATAACGTATTTTTACCATATTCTTCAAAACGTTATTTATTTATTATTTATTTATTTGACAATTGTTGATCGGCATAGTCTGACTGAGCTAGTGCCCTTTTTCAGCAGAGGCCCAGGGAGAAAATCTCTGCAAACATATACAGTAGCTTTACACACTAAATCTATATAGAGTTAATAACCCATTAAAAACAGAAACTCAGGATTACATCATAAGGTTACACATTACGCTACAGGTTTAGATAGATAGTAAGTACAATTAAAATCACAGATTATGTCAAATGCAGTTTTGCCAATGATATTTACAGGCAGCATTCATATGTACATGGAAAAACTGATACTTGATTTAGAAGAAGCTTTATTACGTTAGCTTGTTTCAGACATAAATCAGTTTGTGCTTTTGTCAAAATACATACCTTTAATGCAGACTTGGGCTTTCACAGAAATTAAACAAATTTAAACATATTACTAGAATAGAACATACACTTGTGAAAATCAGTGTTTTTATGGGGGATGTCCAGGCATGCCTAAACAAATAATCCAAAATAAGTTCATAAATAAATAACACAAATAAATAAAATAGATGCATAAATAAATGATAGCCTTCTGACTTTTGCATGTTGCCGAGAATCTGCAGAACTGGCAATTTTTAGTTCAATGTTAATTTTTTTTTTGTTATGAATGCTTTGTTTTATAATCAGCCATGGATTATATATGATTTATTCATTATCTATGTAGTTTACTCATGAGGCTAAGCCCAAAAAGGTAAATGATACTAATGGGGGATACATTCTGTATTACCATGGCTATATTATATTTCACTTATAACATGAGGTCTAATAATAGTTTAATAAAACTATTTTAGCTATTTAAACATTATGTGATTTTTACAGAGGAACTCTGGACTCCTGATGCTTATTTCTGATAACAAAGGGAAGTCATGTGGTGTGGGTATGCAGTGTGCATGCTTATGTCTACATACTCTCCAACTGTGGTTTGTAATAAACTTTCTTCGCTCTCAAAATAATTAATTTAGGTGAAACACCACTAACTTCCACAGGTTACAAGTTCTTTTACAGGACTCCACTGGACTGTAACATTTTATATGGTGTCCAGACTAAAATTCTTTATCAGTTTTGCTGGTTTGATGACTAATATTAAAACGGTCCACACTTTTTTTTTCCCCTTGAGGCAACTGTTTTGTAATGGTGAGGTTTATTAATATGGAAAATGCATTTTCTGATCAATTAATACATTGTTTTTCCTTAGTTCTTTTTCTACCATTTTATAATTGTATATATTTTTCTATGGCAAAAATTCAATAAATTAATTTCATTTGCATCATTTTTGCAAGTAGCTAAACTTCTAGGAAATACCCTCATCTTTCTTGCACCGCAATGAATAGTTTATTCTTCCACTATGACACCTTGTATTACTACTTACCACAGAATACATTTCCATATTTTTAAAACACCAAGATTGCAGGAGATGAACCAGTGCTGCCTGATAGCTCAGCTATTTCCACTGTATGGCACCAGCCTTCCTAACCAGAAGGTGATGAAGAGCTTTCCTTAAATGCACTCTCACCCTTTTAAACTGCATGGCTACATCAGACACTTTCAGACAGTGTACATTTGGAAGCCAAAATAATGCAACACTGAAATGCCAGAACCACCTCCTTCATAATCCTAGCCTTACTCCACTGACCAGCTATTATAAAGCCTTCTCATGGTGGAAGGCATCTGGAAATTTACCAACATCATAAATTCAGAATAAAGAACTAAGTATACGTACCCCACAACACACATACAGACACACAACATATAACAGTTCTAATATACCTGAGTACATTTCTTTAAATGCTATCATCTGTAGTCCCATTATGGAGGTCATCCAAGTGCACAATATGAGATGGGCATTAATACATGATTGATTACATTTAAGCTTATGTAAATGACAACAGCATGGAGACTGCTTTGGAATTACACTTCAGGTAGTGCCGGCAGAATGCAGTTGTCCATAGCATTACCATCAGGGACCTCTTACACTGATTCCTTTAACACCAGATGAGGAATAACTTTTTCATACAGAGAGATGATTACCACACTCATGAGGATGTCACAGGCATAATCAGAGGTGGTGTAGACCTCAGCAGCACCCACAGTCATCCTGGTGACAGTCATATATGGACTGTGTAGAGGGCTTTGTAGATACCAGTCTCAGCTTTCATGCCATATTCATAGTTTCTTTACCTTTGTGTAGCTAGTGTCAAGGCACTTGCAGCAGTTATTAAAGATGACTGTGGGGCACTTTTTCACTCACATCATTTGTGTCCATCCAAATCGTATTTCTGGATAATGTAGGAGAATGGGATTGCAGTTGCACTATGGATGCCTACAAGGACATACTCCTATAATTCCAATATCCCAACTCAAGCTCGTATGATCCACACCCTTGCATCTTTGTATAGATGGACAGATTATTTTTTCCTCTGCTTGTCTTAGGTCAGTGTTTACATGGAATGTTTGTCTTTTCGGCTTTTCACAGTTAGGGGTCACCACAGTGGAACTCCGGTCCGCTAATGATTGGCAGTAGATTTCACTATAAACAGGCTCATGTAATACAACCTCTACTCACTGAAACATGATAGTTTTTATTTTCATTTCCTCTTTCACAGAGCTACATATGACCATTTGTATCTCAGCAAATTGAACTGTTTCAGCAGTTTAACTTGTTGAATTCTTACACAGCCACTTTATATTCAGCTATCTTGTTTTCTTGGAAAATAATATACTTTGTTTTTCTTCTTCAAAAGGACTAATAATATCACTTCACACTGTGCTCCAGCTTCATTCATTTGCAGTACTAGCTGCCTTCTGTACTGTGCATGCAAGCATTATAATTTTATATTTTCATAGTTCTCTTTCCCCGCAGAGGATTTTTTCATATAAAACCATGTATATTAGACAAAAAAGCCCTCTGGGCATGCCTGAACAATTCTGGGAATTCCTTAAATTACTAACCAATGGCCTAAAAATGCATACAGTACCCCAAATTACAGTTAACATTAAATTTATATAAACCACTAAAAACCAAAGAGATGACTCAGAAAGGGTACCATGAGTGGTAAGCCATTTTGCCACTTGCTGTAACCACTTTGGGTTCAGAGCAGCCCTACCACAGTGCTGTGACATGAAGAGGTGCAGCACCATAATGAGTGCCTCTGTGGCTTACCATAAGTCCTAATGTCGCAGTCTGTGCAAGAGGCTTATGCTAATTAGCCAATTGCTCTCTCCTGCAAATTCATGCTGTAATGTATTTGCACATGCAGGACATTCAGAGAATCACTTAGCTGTATAGTGTAGCTTGGCTGGCTATATTAATGAGAATGAATGAGGGAAGTGTTTGTGCTAACGCAATGTGTGGGCTGCCTGAGGTGCTTACTGTGGGGAAAATGCCCATTTGCACCCATGGTAATTACTAGCAACTCAAGAGATGCCTTTTGGCAGCAGCTCTTGCATCTCACAATGGGATCCTTTATGAATCCCAAAATTAATTTCATCATCCATTAAACCACCTTACAAATATTTTTACCTTAGCAACCCCCCCCCGACTCCACCACAAATGCAAACCAGCTAAGAAAGAAACCAGATAACAACCAGTTCACTTGTAAATGCACAATATTTCTATGACATTCTTAGGTTCATAGGTTCACAGGTTCATAGGTAGGTACTAGGCTATTGCCCCTAGGGTCTATATAAGCCTAGCCAAAAAGGTACCCTGGCTTTCGCCACCCAAAAAAAATATTTTCCTGTGCCCCTGTTGAGCAGAACCACAGAAGTGATCCCCGGGCTGAATTTTTTAGCTCCCATCCAATCATCAAGATTTTTCTTGAAGAGTGCTAATGAGGAGCTCTGTTTGACATAGATAGGTAGTCTGTTCCAGAGTATGGAAAGTCTCTGGGACAGGAATCTATCCCTCCAGCATGTTCTGTTTATTGTGGTGACAAAGTTTAGGTCCCTAGAGCGTGTAGCTCGGAGGGATTGGGATTTCTTTAAGTGGAGCATGTCCAACAGCTCTGGGTTTGACATAGCTTTGTATGTTAGGCAGAGATCACCTCTGAGTAGGTGATATGTGATGGAGTAAAGCTGGAGTTTTTTGAAACGGTCTGCATAGGGCATCTGTTTGAGGCCAATAATCCTCTTTGTGAGGTATTTCTGCAGCCTTTCTAGTTGTTGTAGATGTCTTGTGAGTTACATACTAAAAGGGGCATTGTACTCTATAATGAGTCTAATGAGTGATGAGTAGAGAGGAACAATGAAATCTTTTTTCCTGGATGAGAAACCTTTTGTGATGAGGTGTGCCATGTAGAAGAATTTCCTGACTACTGTGGCAAAGTGATTATCAATGGAGAGACTACTGTCCACCTGTGTCCCAAGGTCTCTTATCACACTTTCAGTGTTAAGTAGACAACCGCCTATGTGGTAGTTCATGGGTACAGAGTTTTTACCAAAAGGAATGGCACTGCACTTTTTGGCATTGAGCTTGAGACCATGTCTTTGACACCAAGCATCTGTCTCAGTGAGGCCCTTTTGTAGGATGTCCACATCGTTAGGAGTTTCGATTATGGCTCCTAGTTTGCATTCATCTGTGAACTTTGTTAGCCAAAGACCTTCTGTGTTAGCCTGTACTTCTGAGAAGTAGATAGCAAACAGGAGAGGACCCAGGACTGAACCCTGTGGTACTCCACTTGTCACTGGTCTGAAGTCGGATTTGGAGTCTGCTACTTTCACAGTGTGGGTTCTGTCAGTTAGCCAGTTGGCAACCCATCTTGTGACATAGGAATTTATACCTAGTTTAGTGAGTTTATCTATAATTACAGAGTGGGGGATGGTGTCAAAAGCCTTTCTGTAAAATTATTAAATGTCGGTCTGTATTGCTCTTAGATGATGTTCTGAGAAGATGCTTACTTCATTCCCCATTTTTTATCTTTTAGAATGGCTTTAAATATGGGAAAATGACTTTCATTTAAAATAACTCCCTTTAAAGTACAATATCCAGTATCTGAAAGTAATGAATGTTTCAATGTGTTAAGTGCAATGTCTGTAGATTTGTTTTGAAATGTGATGAAATAACATTAAATGGAAAGAAATTAGATTTGAAAGAATACTTCTCTTGTCAAAGTTATATAATGGTTTATGCTGTATGTTGTACAAGTACTGTAGAAAGGCAGTTTGCATTGGTGGTGAAAATGAGAGAAGTGTCAAAGACGAGTGAAAAGAAACTCTCAGTCTGTTGTACTTCAAGTTTTATTGAAAGTGTAGTATTCTTTCATAACTTCCTTACTGTATCAAGGTTTATTAGTGTAGCTTCTTGCATTCAACAAATTCAGTGCAGACAGAAAGCAGTACTTGATATGGGAAAATGCAGCTGTGTTCATGTATTTGCAGCTATGCATGTTCCAGCTAGTCAGAGAATATGACAAATATACATGAAATGTGTCATGCATTCATTAAACTTCATAAGCAGTCATGGCTTTTCTGTTCAGTTTTGCTTGCAGTTGCATTGCCTGCAATCATTTTGTGAGGCGAGCTTTACAGGTTTATAAATAAAACTGAAAGGGTTATCTTATGGAGGAATGATTCAGAACACAGAAATATTCACAACTGAGGCATACTGAGGGGTAGCTCTGTATCGCACTGGATAATAGTTGGAAATGTATTCACTGTCAGTGCAGCATCTCTAATTAAGTGTTGCAGTAATTATATTATGCTGTTCAGAAACATCTGCTTTGTGAGTTCTTTGTTAAAGCTTTTCTATGTCATAAAAGTCAGGATGAGTAATGGATAGAAAATGGCAGTGTTACAAGTGTGCAATTAAGGGAAATAAGTGTAGAACTTGGCTAGGCTTGTAACAGCACTAGTGCTATTAGTCTAGTAACTTCTTATGATCCTATGATCCTATGAGTTTATACCCTAAGGTGAAGTAAATGTTTCTGTGTCTTACTCACTCCATAAGAAAATCTAGTTGTCTGGAGCCCGGTATAGTAACTGTGTTGCAAGCATGCTGCTGGCAGCAAAACTTGATGAAAAATATTAAAGCAGATGACAGCTGTTCTGCCTAGACATCAGCAACAGAAATGGATATTTGAGTAGGAAAAGTCCACGTCTTAATATAACGAATCTGTTAATGGTGATGGTGTATATTGACAATGCATCTGCCAATCACTGCTTGTTTCATGGAAGTAACTGTAGCACTGAATTCCGAATATTGGTTTTACATGTGTAAATTTATCTATACAGAGGCAAATCATTTACAAGGCTGTCTTATTCAGCCCTCTGAATTGTCTTCAGTAAACAAGGCTAAGAAAGGAGATGACACATTGATACTAATTATCTGTAATGTCTACAGTTCCATAGCTTTTTGCCATATTTATGTTTCTGAAATGTAAGCCATCTCAGTATTCAGCACAAAATGGTTTGGAGTCTAAATGAGTAAACTCTTTACAGATAATGTAATAAAGAAAATATGTCTTTCCATAGAAATAAATAATGGGGCAGCAAACCATACTGTGATTCATTATAAATCTTTATGACAGTAGAGGACAGCATATTGTCTTGGTGTGATAAATCAGTATGTCTTTTCTAAAATCTCAGCTGTCTCTAATGTAGATTGCACAATGCAAGTAATATCTTGTCAGAGTGTGTGCCTGACAATAATACATCAAAATGGCATTGTACTTCATTTAACATGGATAGTTAGATAATGAAGAATGTTTTGCTGTAGAACCCAGACAATAAAGTTGCAGTTCTTTTTGGCTTCATCATGTAGTGTTCTTCATACTTAGAAATAGTGCCTTATTTAAATAATTTAAACATCTTTAAAATAATCCTTATTATTTTGTTCATTTGATTTTATTGTACCCCAGACACCACACTGGACAGTTACACAATTTTATTAAAAATGAAAAGATAATCACCTTGTTTGTACTAGTGGCATACCTCTCAATCAGTTAGAGCAAAAAATCTGGACTAAGCCATAAATAATGGGGGGGGGGGCACAGCCCAAAAATAGGGACAGTTTTTAAATATTGCTCTTACAAACTTAGAACGTTGACAGAACAACAGGTTTTGCATTAGCATGAATTTTTCTGAAGGGTATGAAGTCTGAAACTCAAATGCCTGCCATTATTTTCTGACTTCAATATTTAATAATTTGCCAATGATTTGCCAGAAAACCACAATTTTATAAAAAATGTACCACAAATATGAAGCAAAAATCTGGACATTCTGCGAAAATCTGTACAGTTGAGAGGTGTGCAGTGGACAAGTTCCATAATATTCATTCATTCATTTATTTTAAGAACCTGCTTCATCAAATTCAAGGTTGCAGAGAGACAGACCCTAGCCCAGCAAGCAATATGTGAAAGACAGAAAACAGATCATCCTGCTTGGGATGCTAGACCATTGCAGGGCACATGCACTCTCACTGCACCCACACCAAGTGGCATCACCAATTGACCTACTGATTATCTTTGTGATATTGATGTACTACTTGCCTCCCTTCTCTGATACAGATCCTAACTGGACCATGGTCTGACTAGCAATAAACTTTCACTTAAAACTTTTAATAGCTATTGTTTAGATACATATCCCTGCTTTCATTACTATATCCCAAAACACTATGACATTCTACAACTAAGCAATAATACCAAGTTATCATATTTGGTGAGTTTAACATTACTGCCCTGTCTACAAAAGGAAATCATATACTGACATTCCTGTCACGATAAAACCTCACACGAATGCTCTCTACCCCAGGCCTAACTCAGGGACAGGAAATGACTCTGTCCTAGACTTAAGTATCACTATCATCCCCTCACAATGCTATGTAAATATATTGCATATCCAATTTCATAGGTTCATAGGATGATACTAGGCTATTAGCCCGGAGGCCATTATAAGCTTAGCCATGAATTTTGCCCATGTTCCCTCAAAGTCAACACCTGTTTCCCCTGTACAGCAGGGACACAGGTGGGATCCCAGGGTTTATTTTCTGTTTCCCATCCAGTTGTCCAGGCTCCTCTTAAAGAGGGCTACAGAGGTACTCTGTTTGACGTGAAAAGGGAGTCTATTCCACAGATGGGGGAGTTTTTGGGACACAAATCTATCCCACGAACAAGTTCTATTAATGTCGCAGACCAGGTTAAGTGCTTGTGTGCAGGTTGCTTGAGTGGAGTTTGTCTTATGGATATGCAGCAACTCCATCAAAGCTAGGTCTGAGATGGCCTTGTATGCCAGACACAGGTCACCTCTGAGCAGTCTGTATGAGACTGAGTGGAGGGACAGGGCTTTTAGCCTATCTGTATAGGATAGGTGTTTGAGATGCTGGATTTTCCTGGTCAGGAACCTCTGCAGTCTCTCCATCTGCTGAATGTGCTTGGCAAGGTACATGCTGAAGGGGGCATTGTACTCAGTAATGGGTCTGATAAGGGAAGAATACAGGGATGTTATGACTTCCTTGTTCCTGGATGAAATACCCTTATTTATGAGGTGGGCCATGTAGAAAGCCTTCTGTACAACGAAGGCAATGTGGTAGTAAAAAGTGAGGTTGCTATCAACCTGGGTATCCATGTCCCACATGACTAACTGCATGCTTAGTACATTGTTATTAATGTGATAATTAGTGGGGATGCCATTTTCCCCAAAGTGGATAATGATGTATTCTTGGCATTCAGTTTGAGGTCATGCTTCTGGCACAAGTCATTAGTTTGGGTAAGGCCCTATTGAAGGATGTTCACATCAATAGGGGAATTTAAGATAGTGCCCAGCTTGCAGTCATCTGCAAACTTGGTCAGCCACAGACCACTGGTTTTGGCTTGCACTTCAGAAAAGTATATCCCAAACAGAAGAGGTCCCAAGACCAATCTTTGGGGTACATCGCTTGTTACAGGTCTATTACTAGAGGTTGCTTCCCCTACTTTGACTGAGTGGGTTCTATCAGTGAGCCAGTTAGCTACCCATCTGATAACATACGGGTTGATGCCTAGCTGGGAAAGTTTATCTCTTATGCTAAAGTGGGGAATAGTGTCAAAGGTTTTAGCTAGGTCAAGGTAGCCAGTGTGCACTGTCTTCCCCTCATCCATGACTTTGGTGACTGCTTCGAAGAAGTTGACCAAGTTTAACAGGCATGATCTCCCTTTGACAAAACAAAACTATGTGGAGTCAAGCATTTGTAGGTTGCCAATGTCCTTGTTTATAAGGTCCATGATAATGCGTTCTATGGCCTTGCAGATCAGGCTAGATAGGCTGATGAGCCTATAATTGCCTGGGTCAGTGAATGCTCCACCTTTGTGTAGAGAGATGACAGTGGCTATCCTCCATTCAGCTGGAATGAAGCTGGTGCTCAGGCTTTGGTTGAATAGGTTGTCTAATGGAGCTGAGAAATCATGCCTGAGTTCATGTAGGATATAGCCAGGGATGATATCGGGTCCCATGGAGACTGTATTTTTTGCCTTTGAGACAGCATTAAGGACCTGCTCCCTGGTGATGAGGGGAGAGGGTCAGGATCTGGGGATGCCCTGGTTTGTTGATGGGGTGACAGGGGGGTGAAGTTTTCACTGTACCTGTCTGCCAGCAGGTTGACTATATCTATAGTGTTTGTGTATGTGGTGTTATTGACCACCAATTCAGAGCAGATTTGGAAGTTACCTTGAGGGATTGTGGACGTATGCAAAGAAGGCCTTGTGATTGTCATTCGTGGATGTGGCCAATTTGGACTCGAAGTTAGCCTTAGAGAATTTCACCAGTGACCTTATCTGCTTGTTCAGACAAAGGAGACATTGCTTCCAACTTGGCACTTGCCCCTTCTTGGTCCTGGACAGCAGTTTTTTCCTTTTATTATAGAATTTGTTTATTGCTGCTTTCCACCAGACAGGTTTACTCTTCTTGTGGAAGATGACTTGGTCTTGTCAAGTATTGCTGAGTCCATACAACTATGTAGGTGCTCATACCATTTTTTGGTGTAGTCTTGAACATTAGTGCTAGTTCCAACTGAAGGGACAGTGGCTGTGAAGCTGTTTATACCTGCTCTGAGGAGATTGTAGTCAGCTTTGGAATTTTTTTTTGTTTGACCCTGACAAGGGGGGCTCAGGGGAGAAGGTAACTTCAAAAGTGATCACTTTATGGTCAGATCTTACCAAGGAGGATGGCACTGTAGGGGTGCTTCAGTGGCTACTCATCTTGGTTAGGTCCAGGTCCAGGATATTTTCACCTCTTGTAGGGGTGTCAACCAGCTGATCCAATGCATTGGCATTGCCAAAGTTGAGGAATCTCTGGGCATTCATGTTTGGGCTAGAATAGGTCTTCCACTCTATGGTTGGGTAGTTAAAGTCACCAAGGATCAGGGTAGAAGGTTGAATCTTGATATATTCAAGTAAGCCTAGATAGGTGGAATGGGTGTCTTGAGTCATGTTTGGGGATCTGTAGCTAGCTATGATTTGAATAGGTGTATTGTTAACAGTTAACTGAACTTGGAGTGTCTCCTAGACAGTGCCCAGCTTGCAGTCATCTGCAAACTTGGTCAGCCACAGACCACTGGTTTTGGCTTGCACTTCAGAAAAGTATATCCCAAACAGAAGAGGTCCCAAGACCAATCTTTGGGGTACATCGCTAGTTACAGGTCTATTACTAGAGGTTGCTTCCCCTACTTTGACTGAGTGGGTTCTATCAGTGAGCCAGTTAGCTACCCATCTGATAACATACGGGTTGATGCCTAGCTGGGAAAGTTTATCTCTTATGCTCAAGTGGGGAATAGTGTCAAAGGTTTTAGCTAGGTCAAGGTAGCCAGTGTGCACCGTCTTCCCCTCATCCATGGCTTTGGTGACTGCTTCGAAGAAGTTGACCAAGTTTAACAGGCATGATCTCCCTTTGACAAAACAAAACTATGTGGAGTCAAGCATTTGTAGGTTGCCAATGTCCTTGTTTATAAGGTCCATGATAACGCGTTCTATGGCCTTGCAGATCAGGCTAGATAGGCTGATGAGACTATAATTGCCTGGGTCAGTGAATGCTCCACCTTTGTGTAGAGAGATGACAATGGCTATCCTCCATTCAGCTGGGATGAAGCTGGTGCTCAGGCTTTGGTTGAATATGTTGTCTAATGGAGCTGAGAGCTCATGCCTGAGTTCATGTAGGATATAGCCAGGGATGTTATTGGGTCCCATGGAGACTGTATTTTTTGCCTTTGAGACAGCATTAAGGACCTGCTCCCTGGTGATGAGGGGAGAGGGTCAGGATCTGGGGATGTCCTGGTTTGCTGATGGGGTGACAGGGGGGTGAAGTTTTCACTGTACCTGTCTGCCAGCAGGTTGACTATATCTATAGTGTTTGTGTATGTGGTGTTATTGACCACCAATTCAGAGCAGATTTGGAAGTTACCTTGAGGGATTGTGGATGTATGCAAAGAAGGCCTTGTGATTGTCATTCATGGATGTGGCCAATTTGGACTCGAAGTTAGCCATAGAGATCTCACCAGTGACCTTATTTGCTTGTTCAGACAAAGGAGACATTGCTTCCAACTTGGCACTTGCTCCTTCCTGGTCCTGGACAGCAGTTTTTTCCTTTTATTATAGAGTTTGTTTATTGCTGCTTTCCACCAGACAGGTTTACTCTTCTTGAGGAAGATGACTTGGTCCTGTCAAGTATTGCTGAGTCCATACAACTATGTAGGTGCTCATACCGTTTTTTGGTGTAGGCTTGAACATTAATGCTAGTTACAACTGAAGGGGCAGTGGCTGTGAAGCTGTTTATACCTGCTCTGAGGAGATATTAGTCAGCTCTGGAATTTTTTTTTTGTTTGACCCTGACAAGGGGGGCTCAGGGGAGAAGGTAACTTCAAAAGTGATCGCTTTATGGTCAGATCTTACCAAGGAGGATGGCACTGTAGGGGTGCTTCAGTGGCTACTCATCTTGGTTAGGTCCAGGTCCAGGATATTTTCACCTCTTGTAGGGGTGTCAACCAGCTGATCCAATGCATTGACATTGCCAAAGTTGAGGAATCTCTGGGCATTCATGTTTGGGCTAGAATAGGTCTTCCACTCTATGGTTGGGTAGTTAAAGTCACCAAGGATCAGGGTAGAAGGTTGAATCTCGATATATTCAAGTAAGCCTAGATAGGTGAAATGGGTGTCTTGAGTCATGTTTGGGGATCTTTAGCTAACTATGATTTGAATAGGTGTATTGTCAACAGTTACCTGAACTTGGAGTGTCTCCTGTGCGTCATTCCATTTGACCAGCCTGGAGGTGTGTATGTCTTTGATAAATATTGAAACTCCACCTCCTTTGGCTTTGTAGCCCTTCATTTTGGGTCTAAAAGTATGGTGGGATGAGTAACCTGGTAAGGCTGGGGTGCTCTCCACAACTTTGAACCACGTTTCAGTGACTACACAAATGTCAGCATCCGCCAGGGTAAGGAATGCTTGCAATGACTGCAGTTTCATGCTAACACTCCGAGCGTTTAGCAACATGACCTTTACATTTCTTTGCATATTGGTAATTTTGTGCTCATGACTTTGCCTAAAAAGACACTATGGGGGAGGCAAGATCCTTTGCCAGAAGCCTGAAGCCCAGGGGAGACAGATGAAGGCCATCTCTGGCAAAGCATCGTGGTCTGTCAATCATGTCCTCCCAGGCTGTCAGATACTGGATCCCCTTGGAATGACACGAGAAACTAAGCCAATTGTTAAAGTTAGTCATTTTCTGTTTGTATTGAGGCATCATTCTTCATTTCCTTAGTGATCATCTCCTCATTCAAAACTGTTCTTCATTTGATAGCTCCCATGCACCCTAACTGATTTATCTGTATCACATCTAGACCCTTTTCTCAATCTAAAGAAAATGAAATACTTTTTGCCCCCTACATCACAAACTTGTCTTCGTTCTATTATTCAAGCAGCCCTATCACTACACTTAACGTTGTTAATACATCACCTCCTCAGTACTAAGCAAACACTTCCCAATTACTGAAATATGTGTAAAGGGGCAAAACTGTCTATTAAAAGGCTCTCAGGGATAGAAACAAAACTTGTTCCATATGGGAAGCTTTTGAAATGTACATAAAAGAATGTTCCCAACACTCCACCAAATATGCAACAAGCTAAATCCTAAGATCTGAAAAATAAATTGCACTTCATCAGTGTTCAGCCAAAGATATTCTGGGAAACCTCAAGACCTCAAACCTGTCCCAACTAACATCATAAGAACGATGCTAAAAACACTGAAACCTTCCTCCTTAACAGCTGACCAACTCCCCAATGAGTACCTCAAACTTTCAGCTGATGCCATAGCTCTGCCTATCTCCATTCTGGTAAATAGGTCTATAGCAGGACAATATGTCCCACAATTATGGAAAATTTCCTATATCACTCCTCTACATAAAGAAGGACCATCAACAGAATTAAACAATTACAGACCCATAGCCATCCTTTCCCCTGTGTCAAAATTCTGTAAAAATGTATACAAGCTCAGTTGCTACAATACCTGCTGTCTCACAACCATATCTCTCCCTCCCAACATGGTTTCAGACCAAAACACAGCACCATCACAGCCCTAATTAATTTCTCTAACACCAGCAACCAACTCAGAAATTCAAACCAGCAAGTAGCATCAATCTTCCAAAACGTGTCAAAAGCTTTCAGCACTATCTCCCATCAGAAACTCCTTAATACTCTTGCCTCACTAAACCTATCAAAGACTTCCCTCTCCTGGTTATTAAGCTATTTTTCTGACAGATGAGCAGTACAATGGAAATCTGAACTCTCACCACTTTTGCCTGTCTCAGTCGGAGTCCCCCAAGGATCTATACTAGGGCCCCTTCTTTTCACCATCTTCTCTAATGACCTAGCCTCATCCACAACACATGTTAAATTAGTTCAGTATGTGGACCATTCAACTTTAATCTGCTCACCAGATACCTTACCAGACCTCCAAATAGTAGCCTAACAAGCTTTTAATGATATCAAAACATATCTAAGTAAATCACAACTAATCCCAAAAAGACATAGTTCATAGGTTCATAGGTTCATAGATGTGTACTAGGCTAATGGCCCTGGAGCCTTTACAAATCTAGCCCATAGAAGTGCCCTGGCATCGTGCCGCCCAACATTAGTTCCCATTGCCTCTATCAGGTAGATCCACTGGACTGATCCCCGGGTAAACTTTTTTCCCATCCACTCATCAAGATTTCTCTTGAAGAGGGCCAGTGAGGTGCTCTGCTTGACATGTATGGGAAGTCTATTCCAGAACATGGGCAGTCTCTGGGTTATGAACCTGTCCCTCCAGCATGTTCTGTTGATTGTGGTAATGAGGTTGAGGTCTCTGCAGCACTTGGTGTGGAAGGAGTTAATGCTATTTACCAGTTGCAAACAATCACCTACCACCCCCTCTTTCATCATTCTCTCAGCAAACACAGGCATCCAACCAGCTGAGCATACAAAACTCCTTGGCTTGACTATCGATAACAAACTCAGATTTGACCAACACATAGCCATCACAATTAAGAAAGTGTACATTAAACTTGGATCACTGTACAGAAGCAAGCCACTCCTCACTGACAATACCAGAATAGCCATATCCAAAACCTTCCTCCTGTTTACATTCCTTTATGCTTCCCCCCTTTCCCAACTTAAAAAAAAATCAGACTTAACCAAATTGGAAACTTGCTACAATAAAATAGCCCACTTTACAGCCAAACTTCCCCACCAAACCCACTATTGTATTGCTCTATATCAGGGGTGGGCAAACTTTTTGATTCGTGGGCCACATTGAGTTCTAACATTTGACAAAGGGGCCGGAACAGGAGCAGATAGATGGCATGCTTTGAAAACATCACCTCATTGGGGGAAAAATACACATCTTGGGATATGGAGAAAACATGTGCTTTAATTTCCAATGAAAATGAAGAAAAGCATTACAATAAAATCTCTGACTTCTCTGACTACATCACTGACAAATCAATACAACAAATCACTACAATGAATTCCCAATGAACAAAACTGGACTCCCAATGACCATGAAACCATTTAACAGATTTAACTTTCAGGCAGGTGAGCTGGACCACTAGGACTCACTTTCGGTCAAGCCTTAATTGCAATACAACTACTGAAACCCAGTGAATAAAACATAACAAAAATAATTAAAAGCATAAAAATACAAATCAGACATAAATGCACAAAACTGTATTAGGTACAGCATATAAAAATAGCTTAATACCTCTGTAAAACAAAAACATTAACACCAGTTACCTAGTAAATATTGTGAGAAAATTCATCTGGAAGAGAAGGATTCCAAGACCATTTTACCTCAGGTAACATTGCATGAGCATACACAATGGCTCCCTAAAAAAATGTTTTCATTCTATTTTTATATGAATACAGTATAGGAATTTTAACAATGGCTTTGGAGGTGCACTCCAGTGACACTATGTCCAGGTCCTCTGGACCATATCAAACTAGATCACATTCTTTGGGGCATTTTAAATCAAAAGTAATATTAGGACTTATGGAAAATGCTGCACAGACAAGGAGGGGACTTATATATTCAAGTGCCTGCTTACATATTAATCCCTTGTGAACTGCTTCTTCTTACCTACTTAATAGTGTACTTTTAGGAGAGCTTAAATTAATAAGCTAGTAAATCATTTTATGGGGCAGATACATTTTCTGTCAGTGAAACTGGACATCTGTTTAACTACAGCAGGTTTTGAGCAGTGATGTTGCAATCTATACACACACACACACACACACACACACACACACACACACACACACACACACACACAGACACACACATGCACACACACACAGAATCTTGTCAGCTTCCATAATTCACTTTCTCTCTCCAATCGCTCACACACACAAACTCTTCACCTTTCAAACCTGCATTCAATCACTTTCTCTCTCTGATCGCTCACACACACACACACACACACACACACACACACACACACACACACACACACACACACACACTTCACCTTTCAAACCTGCATTCACTCACTTTCTCTCCAATCACTCACACACACACACACACACACACACACACACACACACACACACACACACACTTCACCTTTCAAACCTGCATTCACTCACTTTCTCTCCAATCACTCACACACACACACTCTTCACAATCCAAACCTGCATTCACTCACTTTCTCCCTCCGATCGCTCACACACACACACACTTCGCCTTTCAAACCTGCATTCATTAACTTTCTCTCTCCGATCGCTCACACACACACACACACACACACACACACACACACACACACACACACACACACACACACACACACACACACACACACACTTCACCTTTCAAACCTGCATTCACTCACTTTCTCTCTCCAGTCATTCACACACATACACTCTTCACAATTCAAACCTGCATTCACTCACTTTCTCTCTCCGATCGCTCACACACACACACACACACACACACTTCACCTTTCAAACCTGCATTCACTCACTTTCTCTCTCCGATCATTCACACACACACACACACTTCACCTTTTAAACCTGCATTCAGTGATTCACTCACTTTCTCTTTCCTATCGCATACACACACACACACACACACACACACACACACACACACACACACACACACACACACACTCTCTCTCTCTTACCCTGAGTAGTGCTCAGCGTCTTCTGTTCAATCCATCCTCATGTTGCTGCTGCTGCCATTAATCCTGGGCCCGGCTCCGTTTCAGGGCTCGCTGTATCCCCCAGCCTGCTAACTCCATTAATCCCAGCTCCGTGAGCTCGCTATATCCCTGGCCCCTTTGCTGCTGCCATGAATTCGTTTCAGGGCTCGCTGAGTCAGCCTCTTCTGTTCCACATGTTGCATTCCCACTGACTGTTAACTTAACCGCCAGCCAGCCGGAAATGATGATGCGAGCTCCTTGAGCTCAATTCTGACTGTCTGGTAGCCTGACGGTGCTGACGTCATCGCACACATGATGACGTCAGCCCCGACAGCGCGAAAATTTAAAAAAAACTTATTAAAATTTATTAAATTTTTTCAAGTTTGGCGGGCGAATCAAACGCTTAACGGGCGCATGGCCCCGGGCCGTAGTTTGCCCATGCCTGCTCTATATAAGTTAAATTGGCTTAAGCTAACTAACCTTCTCCGTCTCTTTGTTTGTGTCTTTCAGCTTTTCTCGGTTAGGGGTCACCACAGCGGAACTTGGTCTGCTCTCACAGTGATCTTTAAATCTTGAAATGCTTGTGTAATTTTCTTTTTTGAACTTGTATCTACTAGAAAACAGTACTGAATACTCCTTTGTATAGACTAACTGGATGATGTGTATTCTGCATCTTACTATATGTATACTATTGTACTAATTATTGTATCTTGCTTATATTTCTGTGGAGCTTTTCTCCTCGGGTGTCCACTAAAAATGGGCTTCTGGCCTAGTCAGACTTTCCAAGTAAACAAATGTAAAACACCATTATATTGGGTGACTTCAACTACCCAAACATAGACTGGGAGCATTACTCTAGCTCCAACACCCTAGCCCAAAGGTTCCTAGAATTTATAAACTCAAATGCTATGGAACAACTTGTTACCACTCCCACAAGAGGGGAAAACATACTGGACCTGATCATCACCAGCCTGGGGACTCTATGCTCCAGACCAGAAGTGTATCCCTCATTGGTAAGATCAGACCATAAACTAATCTCACTGGATATTCACATCCCGACTCCACCCCCTGCCCTGAAAACCACAGTGAAAAACTTCTCTAATGCAAATTTCACACTCCTCAAAACCAAGGTGGAATAATTCAAAGCCCCCAGGCCTGTGGAAAATACGGCCCAGACCACAGAATCCTTTATAAACGCATTCTATAAACACCTTCAGGAATGCATGAATCATGCAATCCCAAATAAAACCAAGTCCCAATTCTCCAAAGGCAGATGTCCTGTCTGGTGGACCCCAGCCATAAACAAACTATACAATAGAAGGAGGAAGCTACTACATGATAGAGCAAAATCCCAAAAAGGGAAGGCATCTGTGATCAGTATTAGCAAAAAACTATGGGCACTCATAAAATCATCTAAGGCCAGCTTTGAGAGAAAAATTGCACAGGACACTAAGGATAATCACAAGGCTTTCTTTAGTTATGTTAGGAACCTGGGTGGGAATTCCCAGATATGCTCAGAATTAGTCCAAAATGACAAAAAATACATCGAACCCACAGACGTTGCCAACATCCTAGCTGACAGGTTCAGTGCAAACTTCTCACCCCCCCCTCCCCAGCAAAAGGGCAAATATCTATCCCAGCAGAGTGCTGCCCCCCTGACATATCAGATGCTTAGGTAAGAGCTACCCTCTCCAAAGCAAAAAACACAGCATCAATGGGACCAGACGGTGTCCCGGGCTGCGTCCTACATGAACTCCAAGAAGAGCTTAACCCAAACATAAAACTACTGTTCAATCTCAACCTTACTACAGGATATGTACCCAAAGAGTGGTGTACAGCAATAGTGGTCCCTCTCCACAAAGGTGGTGCCTCAATGGATTCTGGAAACTATCGCCCCATAAGCCTGACTAGCTTGGTCTGCAAAGCTATGGAAAGGATCATCATCGACCTCATAAATACAGATATTGGGGACCTACAGACACTGGATCCTACCCAGTTTGGCTTTGTTAAGGGAAGATCCTGCCTCTTAAACCTGGTTGATTTCTTTGAAACAGTCACTAAGGCCATTGACGAGGGGAAGGTGGTCCACACAGCCTACCTGGACCTCGCAAAAGCCTTCGATACAATACCCCACTCGGGCATTATAGATAAGCTCACCAGCTTAAATATAAACCCCTATGTCACTAGATGGGTTGCAAACTGGCTCAAGGACAGAACCCACATGGTTATAATTGCTGGAGCCATGTCAGACTCCAAACCAGTTACACGTGGCGTCCCACAAGGCTCAGTCCTGGGACCTCTCTTGTTCGGTATATATTTTTCAGAGGTACAGGCCAACACGGAAGGACTGTGGCTGACCAAGTTTGCAGATGACTGCAAACTGGGCGCCATAATCGACACTCCAGCTGACACAAGCATCCTCCAAAAGGGCCTCATAGAAACAGACAACTGGTGCCAGAGCCATGGCCTCAAGCTAAAAGCCAAAAAGTGTATAGTAATCCCCTTTGGCAAAAACAAAGTGCCCACAAATTACCACATAGGTGGTAATCCATTAAGTACAGAAGAAGTAATTAGGGACCTGGGGACCCAAGTTGATAGCAGTCTCTCATTTGACAACCACGTGGCCAAAGTGGTTACAAAAACATTTTATATAGCCCACCTAATCATGAAGGGATTCACATCTAGATCAGAGGAGGTCATCGTGCCTCTTTACTCATCCCTCATCAGGCCCATAATTGAGTACAATGCCCCTTTTGGGATGTACCTTACCAGACACCTGCAGCAACTGGAAAGACACCAAAAGTACCTCACCAAGAGGATCAAAGGGCTCAAACAGATGTCATATGCTGCCCGGTTAAAGAAACTCCAGCTCTACTCAGTGGCATACCACCTGCTCAGAGGCGATCTGTGCCTGATGTATAAAGCCATGTCCAACCCGGAATTAATGGACATGCTGCACCTCAGAAAATCCAAATCCCATCGAGCTACGTGCTCGAGCGACTTGAACCTCAGCACTGAAATAAATAGGACATGCTGGAGGGACAGATTCATAACCCAGAGGCTCCCTTCACTCTGGAATAAAATCCTAGTCCAGGTTAGGCAGAGTCCCTCACTGACTCTCTTCAAGAGGAATCTTGATGAGTGGATGGGAGATCGTAGGTTTACCCTGGGTATCACTTCTGTGTCACTGTTAGACAGAGGCACAGTATACTAACCTCGAAAAAGGGCATAGCAAAATTATTTTAAAATGGGTGGCGAAAGCCCAACACACTCTGGCTAGGCTTATAAATGCCCTAGGGCAGATAGCCTAGTATGAACCTATGAACCTATGAAATAAATAAAATAAATAAATAACTTACTCTGGTAAAGGTAAATCTAACCATACTTACAAAATTGCTAATCCTTCCTATCTTGCTGGCTTCAAGTTAATTATTTAGTCTGTTTTATTTCCCTTCACTCTCACTCTTTCACACTCCCCTCCAAATACCACTACCCATTTATTTTCACATTATTCCTCAGTGACATTGACAGTTATGTGTCTTTCAAATAGCATGGTACACACTAATGACATAATTCCCTGCAGAAGTGGCCCTTCCTCCCTAATCATGCAAAGGGGCTTGTAGAAAGACTATAATCCTTCCTCTAACCAGGTCACTTCATACAAACAGCTATGTCCTTTTCATCAAAAACTTTATAAGATAAACCTGTACTTCTAACTACCCCAAACAAAGAACCCACACATACCACAGAAGAACAGATGTACCTCAACAGGCTCCTTCCTGAAATGTCTGCACTAAAAAAGATAAATGCAGGAGAAGAGTGAATCTCAAAATCAATCTTATTTTTTTGAAGGGGGCAAGCCCTTCTTCCTGAACCATACCTCAGAAAAAGGGAATATTCTGAGAAATGGCCATTTCATACTTAGCATGTGTAAGTCCATTTTTGGACATTTGGCCACTGCATTATGGGGTGCACTCTAGTAGGTCCCAACATTTCAAATGGATATCACGTCAACCTCATACTAACCCTAACTATTCAAAACCCAAACAGATGCAAGCTATAGCTAACAATGTCCTAATCTCTAGGATCGAACCTGCCCGCTTTATTAGTACCCTAAACTCTTCCTACAATGCTAACAGGCTGCAAACAATATGCAATGCTATATGTAGGTTTATTAATGATAGACCAAGGCATGGATACCACTGTCTCACTCTACAGAAGCTGTTTACTGTCCCAGACAGTATGAACCTTCTGCTATGCTCACTTACATTTAAAATATTAAATACCAGTTTCTGCCCTTCCCATAGAAGCAAGCTTCAGGTATCTATGAAATTCAGTCAAAAACATCGTCACACTATATCACTTCCATTCAACCTTTTGATAGGTAAAAAGAACTTCCCGAAGAATGGCCCTGCCAACTGGAATCATCTCCCCACAAGCGTCAGAAAGCTTACTAACTGCAAAGACTTAAGAGAAAGACTCCTCAGATGTCTGGCATCTACATATAAATGTACTTACTTTATTGATAAAGGCTGTTCACAGCAGGCCTATGTGGAAGATACCTCACTTCTAACCCAGCAACTCTAGAGTCAATAGAATTAGCCCTTGTATATTTAAAAATACATAAAAAGCTTTCTCCCTCCAAAAACTCAATATCAGTATAAGATGAAATGTCATGCAGTACTCAGCTCTTGGATGCCTGATGAAATTGTAACTGACAGTTGTGACAAGTATTGTGCCTATAACTGTTAAATGTCAATAGCATATAATGACCAGATTTCATGGCTTACTTGCTAAGGGAAAATTTGCTTGTAACTCCTCTTTAACTAATGACTGTTTGTCTTATTTGAAACTGATTCTTCCAAGTTATTTGTCATATGTATATATATATATATATATATATATATATATATATATATATATATATATATATATATAGATATATAACCCACCTCCATAGGTATCACAAGGGATAAGAAACTAAGAGTAATGCTACTCAACGCCAGAAGTCTAAACCTCAAGATGCACACACTCGAAACTCTCCTTAGCATGGAGAACATCAATATCTGTGCAGTAACAGAAACCTGGTTCAGGGCTACCGAGAGCACCCCAGCACTACCAGGTTATACCTCATACCATGCTTTTCGGCCCCAAAACTTGGACCGAACCACAAAAGGAGGGGAGTATCAATATTCATCAAAGATACCCACACCTCCAGGTTGGTGGCAAAGCACAAGCATCAGAGACTATCCATGTGCAACTAACAGTCGGTAAAACTGCCTTCCAGTTTATAGCCTGCTACAGACCACCCTCCCAAACCCAGGAACCCCACTCGGCCTTCCTGATAACACTGGAAAATATGAAGGTCTCTCCAAACACCATTATATTGGGCGACTTCAACTACCCAAACATAGACTGGGAGCATTACTCTAGCTCCAACACCCTAGCCCAAAGGTTCCTAGAATTTATAAACTCAAATGCTATGGAACAACTTGTTACCACTCCCACAAGAGGGGAAAACATACTGGACCTGATCATCACCAACATGGGGACTCTGCTCCAGACCAGAAGTGTATCCCTCACTGGTAAGATCAGACCATAAACTAATCTCACTGGATATTCACATCCCGACCCCACCCCCTGCCCAGAAAACCACAGTGAGAAACTTCTCTAAAGCAAATTTCACACTCCTCAAAACCGAGGTGGAATCCTTCAAAGCCCCCGGGCCTGTGGAAAATATGGCCCAGACCGCAGAATCCTTTATAAACGCATTCTATGAACACCTTCAGGAATGCATGGATCATGCGATCCCAAATAAAACCAAGACCCAATCCTCCAAAGGCAGACATCCTGTCTGGTGGACCCCAGCCATAAACAAACTATACAATAAAAGGAGGAAGCTACTAAATGATAGAGCAAAATCCCAAAAAGGGAAGGCCTCACTGATCGGTATTAGCAAAAAACTACGGGCACTCATAAAATTGTCTAAGGCCAGCTTCAAGAGAAAAATTGTACAGGACACTAAGGATAATCAAAAGGCTTTCTTTAGTTATGTTAGGAACCTGGGTGGTAATTCCCAGATATGCTCAGAATTAGTCCAAAATGACAAAAATACACGAACCCACAGACATTGCCAACATCCTAGCTGACAGGTTCAGCAAACTTCTCCCCCACCAAAAGGGCAAATATCTATCCCAGCAGAGTGCTGCCCCCTGACATCTCAGATGCTCAGGTAAGAGCCGCCTCTCCAAAGCAAAAACACAGCATCAATGGGACCAGACGGTGTCCCGGGCTGCCCTACATGAACTCCAAGAAGAGCTAAACCCAAACATAAAACTACTGTTCAGTCTCAGCCTTACTACAGGATATGTGCCCAAAGAGTGGCGACAGCAACAGTGGTCCCTCTCCATAAAGGTGGCGCCTCAATGGATCCTGGAAACTATCGCCCCATAAGCCTGACTAGCTTGGTCTGCAAAGCTATGGAAAGGATCATCATGGACCTCATAAATAAAGATATTGGGGACCTACAGACACTGGATCCTACCCAGTTCGGCTTTGTTAAGGGCAGATCCTGCCTCTTAAACCTGGTTGATTTCTTTGAAACAGTCACCAAGGCCATTGACGAGGGGAAGGTGGTCCACACAGCCTACCTGGACCTTGCAAAAGCCTTCGATACAATACCCCACTCAGGCATTGTAGATAAGCTCACCAGCTTGAATATAAACCCCTATGTCACTAGATGGATTGCAAACTGGCTCAAGGACAGAACCCACATGGTTAGAATTGCTGGAGCCATGTCAGACTCCAAACCAGTTACAAGTGGTGTCCAACAAGGCTCAGTCCTGGGACCTGTCTTGTTCGGTATATATTTCTCGGAGGCACAGGCCAACACGGAAGGACTGTGGCTGACTAAGTTCGCAGATGACTGCAAACTGGGCACCATAATCGACTCTCCAGCTGACACAAGCATCCTCCAAAAGGGCCTCATAGAAACAGACAACTGGTGCCAGAGCCATGGCCTCAAGCTAAATGCCAAAACGTGTATAGTCATCCCCTTTGGCAAAAACAAACTGCCCACAAATTACCACATAGGTGGTAATCCATTAAGTACAGAAGAAGTAATTAGGGACCTGGGGACCCAAGTTGATAGCAATTTCTCATTTGACAACCACGTGGCCAAAGTGGTTAGAAAACATTTTATATAGCCCAACTAATCATGAAAGGATTCACATCTAGATCAGGGGAGGTCATCGTGCCTCTTTACTCATCCCTCATCAGGCCCATAATTGAGTACAATGCCCCTTTGGGGTGTACCTTACCAGACACCTGCAGCAACTGGAAAGACCCCAAAAGTACCTCACCAAGAGGATCAAAGGGCTCAAACAGATGCCATATGCTGCCCGGTTAAAGAAACTACAGCTCTACTCAGTGGCATACCACCTGTTCAGAGGCGATCTGTGCCTGACGTATAAAGCCATGTCCAACCCGAATTAATGGACATGCTGCACCTCAGAAAATCCAAATCCCATCGAGCTACGCGCTTGAGAGACTTGAACCTCAGCACTGAAATAAATAGGACATGCTGGAGGGACAGATTCATAACCCAGAGGCTCCCTTCACTCTGGAATAAAATCCCAGTCCAGGTTAGGCAGAGTCCTCATTGACTCTCTTCAAGAGGAATCTTGATGAGTGGATGGGAGATCGAGGTTTACACTGGTATCACTTCTGTGTCACTGTTAGACAGAGGCACAGTATACTAACCTCGAAAAAGGGCATAGCAAAATAAATTTAAAATGGGTGGCTAAAGCCAAACACATTCTGGCTAGGCTTATAAATGCCCTAGGGCAGATAGCCTAGTATGAACCTATGAACCTATATATATATCTATGTATGTATATATACATATATATATATCTATGTATGTATATATACATATATATATATCTATGTATGTATATATACATATATATATATCTATGTATGTATATGTAGATTCACTCACTGTCTAGCATTAATCTCTCTTGAATACATGACTTATCTGTGTATTGATATCCTGTATTATGTCTGGTGCATTGCACCCAAAAAGGTCCTTGGACCAACTCACCTACATGGTTAACAACAAGTTCCTGTTAAAACTCGTGCATGCACAGGGTAAACATAAACGTTCTGCACAATACACCCCAAGACGTAATTGAATCAGAGTGGCAAGCACTGTGAAGCAGAACTCTAGACATTATGATGTCAAATCCATTGTAATATATAGGTTAAGTTGTAGTGGGTTCTGTTTGCTGTGGTTTTGAGTGTGTGTGTGTGTGTGTGTGTGTGTGTGTGTGTGTGTGTGTGTGTGTGTGTGTGTGTGTGTGTGTGTGTGTGTGTCTGTGTCTGTGTGTCTGTGTGCGCGTACACACTGATGGAATTTTACTACTACTTCTTCTCAGCATTCAACTCGCTGAAGCTTCAACTGGTTAAAAAAAGTCCAAAGTTTCAACCTGGCAAAAAAAAAAAACTTACAAGAAGCATTTTATGGGAGACTTCATCCACATACCCACTTGCTTAAGTATATTTACTCCATGGCCACACAAGAGTAAAAAAGGTGAAATGACCACATGCAAAGTTATCATTGCTGGTGCATGAATAAAAAATAGAAAATTCCTCTGAGAAATCATCAACTAGTAGGGTGTTTCTGCGCGCGTGCGCGTGTGTGTGTGTGTGTGTGTGTGTGTGTGTGTGTGTGTGTGTGTGTGTGTGTTGCATGCACATATGTGTGTATGTTTGCATATTTGTGAGTATAACAGGTAACAGTGATTACTTTCATTAGCAAATAAGAGTCCTTTTAAATGCAACAGAACAGAGGATTAATCATATAACAACTAAACGTGAGTGAGATGGATGGGACCAGTATATCATAGGTCTGAGCAGAAAGGCATGTATTTGTGTGGGCTGAGGTACACTTTAGAATGAAATGTAGTATATACTGTGCAAGCATATATTTCTTGAGTAGGCTTTCTGTATTTGGGTCATACTTCTCAACCTCTCAGAGCAAGAAATCTGGACAAAGACAAAAATAATGGGATGACAAAGGCCCAAAAATAGGGGCATATTTTAAATATTGCTTCTACGAACTTGAAGAATTGCTAGAATAACCGTTTTTTCATTAAGTATTTTCTGAAGGATTTTAAAATCTTAAACTCAAACATCTGCCATTATTTAATATTATTTAGTGACTTCAGTCCTCAATGATTTGCCAGAAAAATGCAAATTTTATGAGAAACAGACCAGAAATATGAGGCAAAAATCTGGACATTGTGTAAAAATATGGACAGTTAAGCAGTATGGTTTGGATAATAGAGACATTCTTCTGGGCTGTGGGAAATATACAGCGAATTCTATGATGCAAAAGAAGCAGCCATGACTGCAATGACATGCATTATACATCCAACACTTACATATCATAGGTTTCTACATCGGCTTTGGTAGTTTCAGTGCTACTTCAGGTCTGATTCCAACTCCCACAGTGCTAATCGAAAAGTAGGGGTTCCTTTATTAAAACCTTGTAAATTACAAATGAAGACATTTTATCATTACTTAATAATGCACATTTTCTTTGCATCATCAAATGCATTAACAAAACTTCAAAGAAAAGTCTTGAAACTATTTAGAACTCACATAAACTTGCTAACAGAAACATCTTATGCATTCCTTTTGTTATAACCATTTCATTATATTAATTTCAGTTTTATTATATTTGACCTTATTAAATAACAT
>NC_056741.1:1221395349-1221435349 GCF_019279795.1 Protopterus annectens | reverse complement strand
ATATATTAATGTATTATGTTGCAGGGACAGGACAGGACAGTGTATGTGTATGTGTACACCACAGTACACTGGGCTAGTGGGATTGCGCAAAATGCCACAAAGACCACTGGGGGTTTTCATATATTAATGAATGTGTTCCAGGCACAGGACAGGACGGTGTATATATTGCTGAATATTGTAGAATCCCATTCCAGGCAGTCTGTACAAGTTGTGTCAATGATGTGTAAGAACACATGGACTGCCATTTATAAGAACCAGTCATGGGAAGTGTGTTTATTTAATAGGGACACGCAGATGAAATTTAGGGATGAGCACCGGAAAGGAGGACAGATGAAACATTGTAATGTACTGCACATGAGGAAATGCAAAAGGAAGGCAGTTGCAGCAGGAACACTAATTATATCTCCACATGGCACAGTACAGACTGCGCAGTGACAAATGTATATGGTCACAAGGTGACATAACAGTAGAAGATGTCTGTGTGATCATAGAACCATAGGAGGTTACTAGGCTATTAACCCAGAGGTCATTTCAAGCCTAGCTGCTTCATCCTAATGTAATACCTTAGATACTCTAGTCAGTATCCAGGATTATATTTATTGATGACTACCTATGTCCAGGAGGGTTGTGGTGCTATCCCTGGTAAAAATTTACGGTGTCCCATACAGTCATCCAGGTTCCTTTTGACCAGTAGAGGTGCTCTGCTTTACATGAATTGGCAGCCTATTCCAAACACTTGGCAGTCACTGGGAGACAAACCTGTCCCTCCAGCATGTCCTATTCAAGTTGCAGACCATATTTAGGTTCCTAGAATGGGTAACTCTGGTCCTGTTTGATTTACGAATGTGCAGCAAATTCATTAGATTTGGGTCGGAGATTGCATTGTAAGCCAAGCATGTCTCCCCTAAGAAGTCTCTACAATACTGAGTATAATGACAGGGACTTTAGTTGATCTGTGTAAGGCACATGCTGGAGTCCCTTGATCTTCTTAGTTAGAAACCTCTGAGTCCTCTCCAACTGCTTCAGGTGCTTTGCACGGTACATGCTGAAAGGGGCATTATGCTTAATCATGGGTATGATCAGTGACAAGTATAAAGCGGTTATGAACAGAGAACAGGACATGTATCATGAATGTTAAATACAATTGGGGTTGGGTGCACATTGTGAAGCTGTGCAAACTGATTTGCCTGAGAATGCCTGTATTGTCAGTAGAAGCTTCCAACAAGTAGGACGCATATACAGGTTCATGGCCAACAGTAAAATCATCATGCACAATCATGGACAATATCAGAATAATGCCACCAGTAATTCCCATGTCTCTGACACAACAAATGTGTTTCTGCATAAGCATACATGGTGCGGCACCAATACACTTCTATGACTTTTAGGGCATGTCAGCAATCTACAAGTGTAATCAAGCACACTCTCCTGACACTAACATATGCTGGAGGTGTGAGGAGACACACTTGACATTATGATCACTACATGCTAGTTGACTGATTTGCATGGCAGAGATATATATGGCACAATCCACACTGTCATGAATGTAAATCATGCAATCAATGTCATTGAACAGCTATGTATGTCATGAGTACATCACTGGATCAGATATCACACATGCATGAGGTATTACACCTTGATGGGGGTTCCGTGCCATCAGACAGTAATGTTTATGCAACAAAACTACTATCTAGGTATGCACAAATAGATGTATGACAGCTCACATTGACAAAGGTGGTACATTTCAGTTAAACATCATTGGAAGATGTATATGGAAGAACATGAGAAAGGGATGCATTGTACTCAGGTATAGTGAAGGCTGGGAACTATGAAGGTATGATGGCCTGTCATGTGGATTTCCTGCACATACTAAGTAGTTGTGTTACATACAAAGGGGTACTCACCACTGTGGACACATGCTGGTGGACATTCCACATACCATATATCCCATGACACAGGCCACATAACAACTGGTCTGCTGATAGGTTGTGATGTCGACATGGTCCTTGATTTGTGCATTTGTTTGCATAATGAAGCAAATCCCCATATGTTTTTTTTTTTTATCTCATGTGTTGTCATAGCTGTGGCAGCAGTCTTTGATATGTGTTGATCATACCTCTCAACCATACAGAATTCCTCGGTGATTACCAGTTTTGAGGGCAAAATAATTAGGTGCCATGAATTTCCAAGTGGCCCCTGCAATTCCCAATTTTTTATGTTTATTTACAATTTTAATTTATGGATGAGATGATCATCATTGCCAGCATATCAGACTCAGAGACTAGGGCGGGAGTTTCACACTGTGGGTGGTAAAGTCATTAGTCTAGTAGTTGTGTATCAGTCTGCCTATGTGACTATTCCCCTTGTGTTGGAATGGTGCACTTCCTGAAAATGTAAAGTGTGAAATTTTGAGGAGTGAAATGTTGAAAGGTATACATACAGATGGCTTAGTAGTTAAGGTCTTCGCCTCCCATGCACAAGGTACAAGGTTTGATCCTGACCTCCGACCAATGCCTGTTTGAAGTTTGCATGTTCTCCCTGTGTCTCCATGGGGTTTCTCCCATGTCTGAAAAACATGCTGAGTGTTTCCATCTCAAACTCACCAATGAATGAAGCTGTGAGCAGCAGCACAGACTCTACATGGTGCCCTATAGGGGGAAGAGTTGCACAGACCAACCACTTTGGGCATCTACTATGGTGCGCAGTATCCTCAAGATAGGAGAACATGGATCACAGACTGCTTGCCATGGCAGGGCTAACCACTTGATGGTGTAAAATATGGGTCTAGGTGATTCTGTCATGTTGACTAATATCGCCAGAAAATGGGCATGGGTAGTTACTGGTGATAAGTAGGTTGAGGACTCTGCCTACTCTCATCCATGCCAGAGACCCTTGCTAATGGTGGGAGGGGTATATGTGCTCCTATTGGCCAGTGTTTGCCTGCCATAAAGCCCAGCCCGGGGCCAATAAGCTACTGGTCGGTGTCTAGTTGCCCAGCCTGGGTTACCTGGGATAGCTCTGTTGAGCGATAGCTGGACGTAAAACCAACCAACCTACCAAACATAAACTGAGAATAATTTGGAGTAGGCTGGACATCCTATTGATCCAAGAGACAAGATGGAAAGGCAGTGCAGCAAAGCCACTTGGCTTGGGATCCAGACTATACTACTTAGGTGGAGGACAGGCTAGAAATGATGTGGTGAGAGAGAGGCTTCAGAAGGCAGTGAGTGATATCATCAGAATTAATGACAGACGTAGCAATCTGACTCCAGTGTAATGATAGGGCAGTAGTCATAATCTCAGCATATGCTCCACAGCAGGGTTGTGATAGTTAGGAAAAGAATGCAATCAGACAGCAGTTGCAGGACCTACTAGATAAAGCAGCACAACATGAATTGGTGTTGATAATGGGTGGCTTGAATGCACATATCGGGGCAGACAGAACAGGATATAAAGACTGCCTGGGACCACATGGGTGGGATAACAGGAATAAAGAAGGAGAAGCCATTCTAGACTTCTCTCTGGCAAATGGCTTGATAGTACCCAACACATGATTCAGAAAGAGAGACAGTCACAAGATCACATACAAGAGTAGCCAACATGCAACTCAGGTAGACTTCCTCCTAGCAAGGAAAAGGGACTGGGGTAGAATCCATGATTGCAAAGTCATCCCCAGTGAAACAGTCGGCCCACAGCATAAACCATTATTTGCCGCAAGCAGTAGTCAGAGAAGGCTCTACAGTCAACAGAGACCAGGCCGAAGACCTGGAAGTTGACTGGAGAGAAAGTACAGCATTTCAAGGAATTACTCAGGGCTCTAGCACCACAAGAAGAGGAGGAAATAGGTGGAGTTGCAGAGGAGTGGCAGCACCTAAAAACAGCATGTGTTAGGACTACAGAAAAGATATGTGGCTGAGCCAGGTATGGAAATCAGGTACATAAGGAAAGCTGGTGGTGGAATGCAGTAGTCCAGGAAGACCTCAAAAGAAAGAAGGAGTGCAGGAAGACATGGGAGATAGAAAAGACTGACCAGGCTAGGAAGGACTACTGGTTGGCTAACAAAGAAGCCAAGAAAGAAATTGCAATAGCAAAGAATAGGGCATCGGAGGCACTCTGCCAACTTCTGGAAAGTGACTCAGAAAGGGGCACAAAGAAACTATAGCAGGTTGCAAGGCAAAGACAGAAAGATAAAGAAGATAGTCAGACACCCTTCATAAGGGATGCCAGCAACAACCTGCTTACCAGTCCACAGGACATCAAAGGCAGATCGAAGGAGTATTTCCAGCAGCTTCTGAATGAAGAAAACCCCACAGAAGCTGTACTGCCCCAGAAACAGCCTACAATGAGAGAAGAAGAGGAGCCTACCTTAGAAGAAGTAAGAACAGCACTAAGGAAGATAATGTCAGGGAAAGCAGCAGGCTCAGATGAGGTGACAGCAGATATGATAAAGATGCTGGGTGAGATAGGGGAGAAATGGCTCCTGAGGGTACTAATAGCAGTGTGGGAGAAAGGTATATCCCAGATGACTGGAGAAATAAGCATGCTCGTGCCAGTGTACAAAAACAAAGGGGACATCCACAACTGTAGGCGGTACAGAGGGATCAAACTCCTACCACACTGCATGAAAGTTCTGGGAAGAGTGATTGATAAATGAATACGCAGAGTATTCGAATGTAAGATAGGAGATGAACAGTTCGGATTCAGATCAGGATGCAGTACAATTGACCTAATATTTGCATTGAGACAGATACTTGAGAAAAAGCTAGAAATGAGGATAGAGTCCAACTGGGCATTCCTAGTGTTTGAGAAAGCATATGACAAGGTCCCAAGAAAGCTAATCTGGGCAGTACTGCTGTGGTTTCAAGTCCCGGAAGCATTGGTAGAATTAGTGCAGGCTATGTACAAAGACTCAGTGACTCAAGTACAAACAGTGTTCGGCCTCACAGAGGGGTTCCCAGTGGGAGTGAGTGTACATCAGGGTTCAGCTCTGAGCCCACTACTGTTCATACTGACGATGGACCACATTAGCAAACAGGTTGGAGGGGACGGATCAACAAAGCTGCTGTATGCAGACGATGTAGCAGTACAGGCAGACTCTGAGCTAGAACCTCAGCAAAGGATAGAAGAATGGAATGTAAATCTGAAGGCACATGAGATGAAACTAAGCACAAATAAGACAGTGGTAATGGCAGCAAATTGGAGAAATCAGAAGAAGCTGAAAATAGAGATAGAAGGGAAGATAGTGGAACAGGTAAACAGCTTCAAGTATCTGGGAGGGGTGGTTGAGGAGAAGGGTAGTCTGAATGAAGAGGTCAAAGCTAGAATCAGAGGGGCTGCAGTCAACTGGCATAGAGTATCAGGTGTAGTCTATGATAGAAGAATGCCAAAGAAGTTGAAAAGCAAGGTGTACAAGACAGTGGTGCGACCAGTACAACTGTATGGTACAGAAACCTGGGCAGTAAAGGAAGAACAGTTGAAGAAGCTAGAGGTGATGGAAATGAAGTGCCTGAGAAAGGTGGTGGGATGCACACTGTGGGACACATGAAGAAATGAGGACATAAGAGCAGAAGCCAAAGTAGCTCCAGTTGCAGAAAAGATCAAAGAGAACAGATTACGGTGATTTGGGCACATGTGTAGAAAAGCAGAAGACAATCTGGTGAGGAAGATTTTGGACAGACAGGAAGAAGGTAAGAGGAAGCAAGGATGTCCAGCAAAGATGTGGATGGATTGTGTGAAAGAAGATCTGTGACAATCAGGCATGAGTGTTGAAGAAGGCAAGAGTGTGGCACTGAATTGAGAGAGTTGGTGACAGTTAACACGATACCCCGACCCCATGTAGAAAAAAATGGGAAAAAGGGGGCTGATGATGGTGATGATGATAAAATGTTGCTAGGTTACTTGGAGTGTCTGTTTAGTGGGCAAACATGGCTGAAGGCTGGTGTTTTGGTGGGGTGGCATAACGGAAACGGAATGGATATACCTGTTTACCTGGTATGAGAAACAGCAATATTATGGGGAGTAAAAGTCAAACAGCGGGAAAGTTTACAAAGCCCAATAAAAGGAAAGCTTGAATAGACTAGTCCATATTGAAGGTGTGGGGTTAGGATTCAAATTGCAATGATGCACGAGGTAAGAGCTTTTCTGTTTTCTAGAAGGCTACTACAGATTCAAATAGTAAGTTTTCTTTGTATAGCTGTGTACATTTTGATTTACTCAAGCCCTTTCTTTTTTTCCACACTGTAGAAAGATTGCTAGGTCCTCGTAGTTAATGTTAGTAGTATGCGTGTCATTAAGCATTATTTCATAGCAACGATAAATTACTTTAAGATTAAAAAGCCAGGAGGACAGTGAAAATAGTTCCTTAATATTACAATCTTTTTATGTTGTCTAACATGGATGTGAGCACTAAACACTAATAAGCTACTTGAGCTCCTGCAAACCTTTATTTCACCCTACCAAACAGAAACAAAGCATGATAACGAACTCAAACTAAACACAATGATGGCCGCATGTCAATAGTAAAGAGCATGATCGTCGCTGTGCAAAACAATAACCAATCAGAAAAAAAATCAAGTTGCAGTCTGACCAGTCTGTTTTTTATTTTTGCGTTTCCTCGCCATCATGTTTTTCTTTTCTTCTAATAACTGTCATATGATTCTGTCACAAATGGAGAGACACATTTCTGTATTATACAAACATCACAAATGGAGTTGCACCTCTCCCCTCTAGGCTTTCAAATATTAGCTAAAACATTGTCTTCTCCCACAGTACCTTTTTTTAGGCAATGCCAAACTGAAATTACTTCCGACATAGCAAATCAAAACCAAGAAAATCTGAAGGTCTTACTGCTCAATGCTGGGAGCCTAAACAAAAAACTCCACTCCCAGGAAGTTCTTTTTACCCTAGAGAATGCTGATGTCTGTGCGGTCTCTGAGACGTGGTTTAAAGCCACAGAGAGCACACCAACAGTGCAGGGTTATAATGCCTTCCACACATTTAGACAAGGTACTTCACAGGCAGGGACTAAAGGTAGAGGTGTCCCTATTTACATCAAAAATAATATACTTCAAGGCTGGTCAAACAGGACAATGCACTTTAGCTGCTCCATGTTCAAATGACCATAGAAAAAATCCAATACCACTTCCTTGCAAGCTATATGTCCCCCTCTATGACCCAGGAAACCCATACCATGTATTTAAGCTTATTAGAAACACTAACCATCCAATCCAATATCATATTCATGGGTGACTTTAATTACCCCACTATTAACTGGGAATCCTATATGATATCAAACGTACATGCACAGAGATCCCTGGATTTTGTAAACACAAATTCCTGGACCAGATAGTCAATAAACCAACCAGAGGTGCAACCATACTCGATCTGGTCCTTAGTAATATGGGAGACTGCTGCACACCCCTTACTGTAATGTCTTCCCTGGTAAGGTCAGACCACAAAATGGTCTCCTTTGAAGTAAAAATAAAACCTGAGCCTCCAGGTCAACCGGGAATATTCAGGAACTATTCTAAGGCTAACCTCCTCCTATTAAGTGAGAACCTGGCAATATTTCAAGCCCCTATAAACCCTGAGAACACTACTGCCTGTGCAGAACTGTTCACAGAAACCATGTACAAGTATGTTAATACCGGCATAGAGACAGCTGTACCCACCAGGAAGAAGTACAGAACTAACTCAAAAAAAATCACAAAATCAGTCGGACGTATAACAGGAGGAAGAAAATCATGGCAGAAATTAGGAGGTGCAGCACTCAAAAGGATAAAAGCACTCTCATCAAACCAAACAACTCAGAGGACAAATAAAGCCTACCACAGCCACATTTGAGGTAAGTTTGGCCTCCCAGGCCAAGGACAACCACAAAGCATTCTTTAGCTATGTCTGCAACCTCAAAGGCAATATACAATTGAGTGCAGAGCTCATGGTAAATGGAGCCACCTATACTGAGCCAGAAGATATAGCAAACTTCCGGGTTGATAAATTCAGCTCCAACTTTACTTCTCTCCCCTCCTCAACCTTCCCTCAGGAAATATCCTCGAATACTGTATAACTCCCAACTACTATCACTAGGGGAACAGGTCTTTAATGCTCGCTCTAAGACCAAGAACACTGCATCAAAGGGCCCAGACAATATCCAAGGATGCCTTCTAAATAGCATGAAACATGACCCATCAGGGCCTCTGGAATTACTATTTAACTGTAGCCTCCAAACAGGTTTCATGCTTCATGAATGGAGAAAAGCAACAGACATCCCTCTGCACAAAGGTGGGCTGTCTACATACCCTGAAAACTACAGACCCATAAATCTCACTAGTCTTATATGTAAAGCCATGGAAAGAATTATCATGGAGATGACCAATAGAGATATAGTAAACCTCCAGACACTGGACCCAACCCGGTTTGGTTTCGTCAAGGGCAGATCATGCCTACTCAAATGGGTGGACTTCTTTTAAAAGGTTACCAAAGCAATGGATGAGGGCAAAATTATTCACACTGCCTACCTTGACCTAGCCAAGGCATTTGACACAATACCCCACTCAGGCATTGTTGACAAATTCAAGGGATTAGGTACACAACTGTATGTCATCCAGTGGATAGCCAACTGGCTCACAGACAGGACAAGGAAGTTATAATTGGTGAGCCCACCTCTACAAAGAGACCAGTCACAAGTGGAGTTCCTCAGGGATAAGTCCTTGGACCACTTCTTTTTGGCATTTACTTTTTAAAAGTCAAGGCCAATGTCAGTGGTCTCTGGCTGACTACATTTGCAGATGATTGCAAATTAGGAGCTGTCATTCAGTCTTACACTGACAAAAATGTTCTCTAGGAGGGGCTAACACAGACAAATAATTAGTGTCAGAGCCATGGACTAAAACTATATGCCAAGAAATGCATAATAGTATCCTTTGGGAAGTCATCCATCCCTGGTAACTATCATATTGACAACACACCCATTAGAGCTGACCCAGTAGTCAGGGACTTAGGGACACATATAGATAGTAATCTAGCCTTTGATCATCACATGTCTATAGTGGTGAGGAAATCATTCTATATTGCGCAACTTATAAACAAGGGTATGGCATCTAAGTCCAAGGAAGTCTTTGTTCCACTGTATTTGGCATTCATCAGACCTATCATTAAGTACAATGCACCCTTTGGTATGTACCTAACCAGGCATATCTAACAACTGGAACGTCCACAGAGATTCTTCTCTAAAAGAATACAGAGCATAAGTAATATGTCATATGCAGACCACCTCAAGGCCCTATCCCTGTATTCTGTCTCCTACAGGCTTTTGAGGGGAGATCTATGCTTGGCATACAGGGGTTGTCAGACCCCACTCTGATGGACCTCCTGCATATCCACAAAACAAACAGTACCAGAATTACATGCTCTAAAAACTTAAACCTTGCCTGTGATATAAATAGGACCTGTTGGAGAGATAGGTATGCATCCCAGAGACTACCCCGTCTATGGAACAGGGTCTCCATCTGTGTGAAGAAGAGTTCTTCCCAACCCAATTCAAGTGCAACAGCATCGGAAACCATCCATGTGCAACTAACAGTGGGCAAAACTGCCTTTCAGTTTGTAGCCTGCTACAGAACACCCTCCCTATTACAGGAACCCCACTTGGCATTCCTGAGAACACTGGAGAATACGAAGGTCTCTCCAAACACTATGTTATTGAGTGACTTCAACTACCCAAACATTGACTGGGAAAACTACTCAAGCCCAAACACCCTCGCCCAATGGTTCCTTGAATTTATAAACTCTAACGCGATGGTACAACTGTTCACCACTCCCACAAGAGGGAACAACATATTGGACCTGGTCATCACCAACATGGGGACTCTATGTTCCACACCAGAGGTAAACCCCTCATTGGTAAGATCAGACCATAAACAAATTTCCCTGGACATCCATATCCTGTCCCCACCCCCAGCCAAGGAAATCACTGTAAAGAATTTCTCAAAAGCCAACTTGGCACTTCTCAAGACTGAGGTGGAATCCTTCAAAGCCCCCGGGCCAGTGGATAATACAGCCCAATCCACAGAATCCTTTACAAATGCATTCTATGAGCACCTGCAGGAATGCATGGATCGTGCTATCCCAAATAAAACCAAGACTCACTCCTCCAAAAACAGGAGACCTGTCTGGTGGACCCCGGCCATAAATAAGCTATACAACAGAAGGAGGAAGCTGCTACATGACAGAGCAAAATCCCAAAAAGGGAAGGCATCTCTGATCAGTATTAGCAAGAAACTACGATCCCTCATAAAATCATCAAAGGCCAGTTTCGAAAGAAAAATTGCCCTAGACACTAAAGATAATCACAAGGCCTTCTTTAGTTATGTCAGGAATATGGGTGGAAACTCCCAGATATGCTCTGAATTGTTGCATAATGGTACAAAATATACCGAACCTACAGACATAGCCAACATCCTGGCAGACAGATTCAGTGCTAACTTCTCCCCCCCTTCCCCCCCAAAGGAGCAAATGCCTATCCCAACTGAATGTAACCTCCCTGACATCACAGATGCACAGGTGAAAGCTGCCCTCTCCAAAGCAAAAAACACAGCATCTATGGGACCGGACAGTGTCCCAGGCTGTGTCTTACACGAGCTCCAACAAGAACTGAACCCTCACATTAAGTCACTGTTCAAACTTAGCCTTACTACAGGATATGTACCCAAAAAATGGCGTACAGCTACAGTGGTCCCACTCCACAAAGGTGGTGCCACAACGGACCCTGGGAACTATCGCCCCATAAGCCTGACTAGTCTGGTCTGTAAAGCTATGGAGCATATTATCATGGAACTCATAAACAAAGACATTGGGAGCCTCCAGACACTGGACCCTACCCAATTCGGCTTTTTTAAGGGCAGATATTGCCTCTTAAACCTAGTTGATTTCTTTGAAACAGTTACCAAAGCCATAGATGAGGGCAAGGTAGTTCACACAGCCTACCTGGACCTCGCAAAAGCCTTCGACACAATACCCCACTTGGGCATCATAAATAAGCTTACCAGCTTAAATATCAACCCCTGTATCACAAGATGGCTTGCAAACTGGCTCAGGGATAGAACCCACATGGTCAGAATCGCAGATGCCATGTCTGAATCCAAACCAGTTACAAGTGGTGTCCCACAGGGCTCAGTTCTGGGACCTCTCTTGTTCGGTATATACTTCTCTGAGGTTCAGGCTAACACGGGGGGACTATGGCTGACAAAGTTCGCAGATGACTGCAAACTGGGAGCCATAATCGTCTCTCCAGCTAACACAAGCATCCTCCAAAAGGGTCTCACAGAGATGGATGCTTGGTGCCAGAGCCACGGCCTCAAGCTAAATGCTAAAAAGTGCATAGTTATCCCCTTTGGGAAAAACAAAGTGCCCACAAATTACCACATAGGTGGCAATCCATTAAGTACGGAAGAAGTAATTAGAGATTTGGGGACCAACGTAGATAGTAATCTCTCCTTTGATAATCACATTGCCAAAGTGATTAGAAAGACCTTCTATATAGCCCACCTTATCACGAAAGGGTTCGCATCTAGATCAAGAGAGGTCACTGTGCCCCTCTACTTGTCACTCATCAGACCCATAATTGAATACAATGCCCCTTTTGGGATGTACCTTACCCGACACCTGCAGCAACTGGAGAGACCCCAAAAGTACCTCATCAAGAGGATCATGGGCTGCAAACAGATGTCCTATGCAGCTCGACTAAAGAAACTCCAACTCTACTCAGTTGCTTACCACCTACTCAGAGGCAATCTATGCCTGATGTACAAAGCCATGCCAAACCCAGAATTAATGGACATGCTCCACCTCAAAAAATCCAAGTCCCTTAGAGCTACATGCTCCAGGGACTTAAACCTCAGCACAAAAATAAATAGGACATGCTGGAGGGACAGATTCATTTCCCAGAGGCTCCCCTCACTCTGGAATAGAATCCCAATTGATGTTAGACATAGCCCCTCGCTGACCCTCTTCAAGCGAAATCTGGACGCGTGGATGGGAAATCGCAAATTCACCCCTGGGATCTCTTCTGTGTCCCTGCTCGACAGAGGCACAGTAAACTAATCTTAAAGGGTACCTTCTGTGACCTACTTTACAGAGGCACAGTAGGCTAATCTAATAGGGAGGCGGAAGCCAAATACACTCTGGCTAGGCTTATAAATGCCCTAGGGCAGATAGCCTAGTATCTACCTATGAACCTATGAACAATTGTATGTGAAACCAGAAATTCATCCCTGGTTTGGCACCTATGTCTCTAATGCAAACAGGTGACCTGTAAATGGTTCATCTCCCAGGCCCATGCTTACACTTATCAAGGGTATCAGAACTTGTCAGAGATTTGGGATGCATGGCTAGGCTTAAAAAGGCCCTTGTGGTCATTAGCCTTGTAAACACCTATGAACCTATGAAGCTATGTACACCCTTCTATGGGAACATAATCCATCTGGAGGGTGTGTTGAAGTGTGTACCACTCCATGTCGGGTAGATGTATGTTCTGAGTCACACTATAGGTGATCTGTGATGTTGTCACAGCCCATTGTTTCTGTGTGATATGCCTGCATGAAGGTAACACAGTACATACTGCCTATCTTGATCTGTCGTAGGGTTTGGACACAATCCCCCCACTCAGGTATCATTGGCAAACTCCACCAGCTGGGGATTAACATTTACGTCACTAGATGGTTAATCCTCACCGACAGACCACACACTGTGAAAGTTGGTGAATCAACCTCTACCATTGCAGCTGTCGCCAATGGTGTACCCCAAAGATCTGTTCTGGGACTTATACTGCTTAGAATCCATTTCTCAACATTCCAGGCTGCAAAATACAACCTGTAGCTTACCAGGTTTCCTGATTCATGCATATTGGTTGCGATCATTGAGTCTACCAAAGATATGACTATAGTACAAGAGGACAAAAATCAGGAAAACCAAACACACAGATGTTTATTCAGAGACAAAATTGTATAAACTGATGTGCTGCACAGATATAAAGTTTAGCACTTTCCTTCTTTAATTAGAACTTCATCTGAACTTTAGTGCAGTACAAAAATGAACCATTTTAAATATATTCGAAAACAGTCATATGACTTTAAATAATTTAATAGTTTACATCTGCTCCCAAAGACCTTTAGGTAAAATTTAAAAAGGAGGTATTAACATTAAGATCATGAATTAAAGTAGAAAGTTCTTCAGAGTCTCCTTCCCACACAAAAAAAATAAATCATCAATGTACCTTTTATACAATCCAACTTTTCTCAAAAGGCATGTGAACAGAGAAATTCATTGTCTCACCAACTCATTACTAAGTTTGCATAGGAGGGTGCCATCCTGTTATCCATTGCTACTCCTCTTTTTTTTGCCCAGTTTCCATTAAAAATGTTTTCCAGAACAAATTCAACCAAGGTACACAAGGTGCTGACAAAAGTACCACCTACAACATTAGCTAAATAATTCCAATCCAACATCCTGTGGTATACAGGAATAAAAGGAAATCACATCCAATGTAAACATACATTTTTCATTTCCTGAAAAGGAATATTGCTGCAATAAATCTAACAAAGCTCAGGGATCTCGTAGAATCTAGAATTCTGCACTAAAGGGTTAATAACAGAATCTAGAGAATAGAAATACATTCTGTTTTGGTTCCACTAGATGAAATGATGGGCCTAAAAGAAGGAAAATTAGTCTACAAGGAATGTATGTGTTTTTGAAATACCAATGATTTATTTGGTGTGCAGGAAGTAGACTATGAAGAACTTTCTACTTTCATTCACAATCTTAATGTTAGTACCTCCCTTTTAAATCTTACCCAAGGGTGTTTGGGAACAGAAGTAAATTATTAAATTATTTAATTAGTTTAAGTCAAATAGCTGTTTTTTGATGCATTTAAAATGGTTCATTTTTGTACTGCACTAAAGTTCTGAGGATGTTCTAATTAAAGAATGAAAGTGCTAAACTTTATATCTGTGCAGTGTATCAGTTTATGTTATTTTGTCTCTGAACAGCCAATTGTGTGTAGTAGTTTGGTTTTACCATTTTTAAGAGCTTTTTAATAGTATTCACAGTCACTGGTGTTTGTTTTTTTTTTTTTTTTCAAATTAATTTGTGGAATGGAAGCTGGCAATAGCACATCAACCTTTTTTTTAATGATGGTTAAGATGATAATCTTAACTTGACTACTCAGTCTGTGCCCCTTGACCTCCTGGATTTAAGTCAGTCACTTTCCAATCTTGCTGTGAGTGCACAGACAGTGTTAACAGATATCCAAGTTTGTAGCATCAATCCTATGGCATCCGTTTCAGATAAGACAACCAAAGCTGTTAATTCTGTTTTTGAAGTGAACAAAACAATAAATGGTCGAACAAGCCTATACAGAACAGCAGGATTTTCCAGATGTACAACCTAGAAGATCTTGTCTTGATGTAGACAGTCTCTTACTGGTGACTGTCAATCATTTTTCCACTGAAACTTTGTCTGGGAATGTTCCACCAGATGCCAGGTCTATTAAAGTGTGTTGACTACAAATATTTGAACTGGAGAAGCAACTTGATAGGCTGAAATCTTTTAAGCTAGAAATCTTTTCCCTTGAACATTGTATAATGCTTCAGCAAGTTCCATTTCTTTTGTGAGTTTTTAAATTTCCAAACAGAACACAGTACAATGGTGGGTTCTACAATAAGCTTGTCAATTTATTTAACAGCATTGGCCTAAAGGTAATGAGGCTTCTTCTGCTTGATTACAAAGAAAAACTTAAGCTTTTAAGAGATTCTGCTAAGAATTTGGATGATGCAATAATTTAAAACAAACATTAAAAACAAACAAGCAGGCATAGGTCACCTCTCAGTAGTCTGCATGATACCGAGTACACTGACAGGTCTTTCAGTATTTCCATGTTTGTCACGTTTGGAGGCCCTTGAGTCTCCCAGGAAAAACCTTGTGTTTTCTCCAGTTGCTGCAGGAGTCTGGTGAGGTACAGACAGAAGGGAGCATTGTACTCAGTGGTTTGATAAGGGTAGAGTACAGCAGAAGTATGACCATCCTGGTCTTGGATATGATGTCAGTATGTATGATATACACAATACAGAATGTGTGTTTCACCACTATGGACACATAATGATGAAAGTGTAGATTGCTATCGACATGTGTTCTCAAGTCTTGTACATCATAATTAGCATGGATACTTCATAGCCAAAGTGGACAATGAGCCATTGTATGCTTTAAGGTTCAGTCCGTGAGTTTGGTACCAGTCATTTGTGTGTGGCAGTTCCTTCCATAATATGTTACCATCATTGGGGGACTCTATATTAGTAAATCCAGTTACCAGTCATCTGCAGACTTGGTAACTCACATGCCATATACCATTGCCTGTGTTTCAGGGAAGTAGTTTGCAAGCAGTTGAGGGCCCAGCACAGATCCTTGTGGTACTCTAATGGTAATTGGCTACTGGTGGAGGTGCAGTCCCCAACTTTGAGAGTGTGTGTTATGTCAGTGAGCCTGTTGCCTATTCCCATACTACTCTATGGCTTAATTCCCACATGGGAGATATTCACTATTACCCATGAATGAGGGATAGTGTCAAAAGTCTTGGATAAGTCAACATTATATAATATTGGTAGGTGGTATGTCCTGTTATCCCTCATCCAGGTCTGTGGGGTCAGTATCCAAGAAGTCTACAAGGTTCACTAAGTAAGATGTACCCTTGACAAAAACAAAATGGGTAGGGTCAAGTGTGTTGAAGGTCACCTATGCCCCTGTGGATATAGTCCTTGCTGATTCCTTCCTTAGCCTTGCAGATAAGTGTTTATAGGCATATGGGTCAGTAGTTGTAGTTTTACATGTTGCTAGATGGATGTGCATTGCATAGCAAACAACATTTGATATTACATTTTGTACTGTGGTTGATTTATGTGTGGAAAAGTACTGAGACACCAGGGTTGCAGTACTTGAGGGGTGGCAACAGATGGATGTATTGTAAATATGTGACATATTGTTAGGGCCCTCTGTTTGCAATGTTTACATGTGTAATTTCATGGCATACAGAGGAAATGGACAGTTAATAGCAGTAATACAGCATAATATAAACATTTCCATAGCGCCATGAGCAGCGGGTTTGTGCAACGATTAGCAAAGTGCATATGCATGCAAGATACACATGTTTGTGCGTAGGTAAGCAGTGCACAAATACAAGACACATTGCTAAATTCTGACAGCTAGCATTGAGCCTTTGAAATATACCTGCTGCTTGACTGACTGTGGCAGCACATGTTAATGCATTGATATACTCTTTGTTTGCCCCAGATGGTACTGGATTTGAATACAGGTGTATCTAATTCTTTAAAATACTTTTCATTACAGAGTGATAATGCAATGATATGGATTGTTTATATGAGATGTGTTGCTGCATTTTGCTGCTGCTCACTGTCATTACTATTTGGTGCACAATGCGCACCTCCTCACAAACATGTAGCCTAAACAGTGAAGGGATCCATTGCTTTTTCTGCTTATGTGTATTGTGTGTGATTCTATTTTTTGACCAGATTAAAGGTGTTAAAATGGGGTAGCTAGGAAAGTGGTGAAATGGGGAGCAAACAGGGGGCAGAATGAAGAGTGACGTTTAGTACTGAGTCTCTGGAATGCACCTGCTACTTAACTGACTCTGTGGCAGCATGTGTTAATGCAGTGATGCATTATATTATGGGGCCAGGTGGTACTGGGTTAAAATACAGCTGTATGCAATACTTTTAAGTACTCTTGCATTACTGTTGCTGCAAGTTGGTGTGTGATGCAATAATGCATTAAAGAAAAGAAATAGGGAAGGTAGGACAGTGGTGAAATGGGGAGAAAGCAGGGGGAAGAACAAAGGGAAAGCAAGGTAGAAATGTGCAGGAGAGAGGTAGGAAAAACATAGTTATCCATTTCTTTAACAGTGTAAAGTGAACATATCTGTCAAATATTAACTGAATTTGGACTGTCACCTCCAGAAAGAGGGGTGACCACAACACAATCATGTTGTATAGCCAATTGGACAAAATGAAGTGTGTCAAGAAGACACGTATACTAAATGGAGAGCTATGTATGGGATGATTTTTTTGGGGGACAGGTGCCTTTTTTGAGAGACAGAGAGGAATATTAGGGAAGGGATATAGGAATGTCTGGGTGAGGTAATTTGGCTAGGTGAGAAGCAATTGCAGACAGACGGTACAAACAAGGCAAGAGACAGTGATAGTGATGGACACAAAAGGTTGGGGGACACCTTGATTGGGATGAGGGTGGGAACATCATGAACCTATGGTTGTCAAGCTGGGTAAACGTGAGAATCGAGTTCTCACCCACTGGACTCTCATCACTGTTACCTTACTCCACCACTAGCTGCAGTGCCTGACGTCTGTGTTTTCTCCTCCTGGTATTATGTAAAATGAGGGAGAGCAGCCTCTCCACCAGCATAGTCATCCACCAACAGTGCAGTGCACAACCATATGCACCATCCCTGGCAATTCAGCTTGGGTGATAAAATCGCCACCTCTGCCACTGTCCTGGAGGGTACCACTGGACAGTCTCTGGGGCAGAACTACCTGAGGGAGCAGGTAGTGCAGGGCCAGGAGAGGCAGTGCTGCCAGGTTGGCTCCCAGATGTGCTGAGCAACAGTCCTGGAGCTGCTGGAGGTAGGGCAGGCAGATGCTGTGGGGCAGGCCTACCATGCTGTGCTGTGGAGCCTTTAGTGATGTGGTACACATAGATGACATGGACACAATTTGATGACACATAATACAAAATAAATAAATAAAAATAAAATAAAAAAAGATAAGGGTTGGGGTGAGAAAAATAAAAGAGATAACATTAGTACATTGATATCTGACATACAATGCAATGCATTGATACAATTAATTGACTCTATTATCTTAACTTTTACTTTAAGAATACCGGCACCTAAGAGATGCACACTCTACTACAGACTGCAACTACTCCTTGACATGTCTGTATATTTCATATATATGTTTTCCAGTTATAAAGATTACAGTATACAGCAAGGCATGTGTGCCACTGGTACACAGCTTTTACTTTAAACCTTTAAATTACACATAATTGAATAACTAACAGTATTGTATAATTGGGAAGTGTGGAATTTGAACCCACAACCTCCAACTAAAGTCTAATATTGTACTCTTGGTTTGTGCTACACAGTAGTGTGTGCATATTTGCTTTTACAGTTGACATATGCATGCTCAGTTTGATACAACTCTATAAAAATACCAAAAAAGCTTTATTTAACTTTTAATGCTAGAATAATATGACTATTCTGCTGCATACATACCACATACTTCCCTCATCCTCACCAATCTAGCCCCATGGGTTTGTACATTAACCTCACACTCCCTGGCAGCTGTGGAAAAAACAAAACAGAGCATAATACTATTATGAATACCAGTCTTGCCTATATTCAGCTTTTAAGCCTTATAAGTACTCTCTGTAGTTGATACTTACACAGATGTGGGATGTCCTCAGTCCTAAATTCCCTGATCCAGTGGTCAAGAGTATCTCTCTTCCTTCTCCGGAGGTCATTGTAGTGACGCCTAAATTGTTCTCCAGTGTGGGGGATACCAGTGGCACAGGTTACAGCCTAAGGTAAACTATCCCAAGCTTCAGACTTATACTGGGAACCAGAATAGTCCTCCTGCAAAAGCGTAGCACTGTGGTTCTTCACTAGGAATCCAATAAAAATCTTGGACTCCTAGACACCCCATCTCTGTGCCCTAAACCTGACACCTTCCCCACAAATGCCTGCCATGTATGCCATGGATCTAGAGCAATGGATAATGATGCTTTCCTGCCAATTCCAGTCATCTCATTTACTGCGAGTACACAAAGTGTTTGAAAATGTGCTGCACTTACCATCATGCAAACACGGTGCTCTGCAGTGTGCACCTCTGAGCATCGTGTTTACATGATGGTAAGCAAAGCACAAGAGTAGCAAGCAAAGCAAATTCAAGGTTATTGGATGTGCAGGCAGTTGGATATGTGTGTGTTAGACAAATGTGAAGGCCATAGCAGTCCAGATAGCAGAAATATATATACAGGAATTTAGTACACAATATACCCACAGTCATACATTTTAGAATAAATGTGATAATAGATAGACAAATAAATACATAACTAACACAATACTAATGCCTCAGCTCTCATATATGTAACTAATATCACCTACACCATGTCAAGTGTTATAAGTGAGAGTGACAATAATGGGAAGTGGAACCGCAGTAAAAGTGCACAGAACATGCTCTAGTCAAAGCCAGATGCATGACAGTCCTACACTTACACTTGTACCCACAAGTAGGTTGAGAAAACACTTGCCAACATTGCAGTTTAATGCTATAAAATGCAATTTCACAAGAGTAAAACAAAGGTTGCATACCCTATAGTAGAACCCAAGACAATCTGTACTCTAGCCCTATACTTACACCAGCTACCACAGGGTTTACTATTAAAATTTCGAACGGCACTCCGTCGACTGTACTATAGTCGAACACGGAAGTTCGAAAATGGTAAAGTCGAAGTCAAAAAAACAATCTAGAAATGGGTTTTAACATGGGTCGAGGTAGTGGAGATGTTTGTAGTTCAGAATAATACTGAACACCTACCTCAACCCATGTTAAAACCGTTCCTAGATTGATTTTTTGACTTCGACATTCGACGTTTTCGAACTTCCGTTGCCGACTATAGTACAGTCGACGGAGTGCCGTTCGAAATTTTGATAGAAAACCTACCACAGGATGAGTTACATGACATTCCCTATTTTATTAAGTGACATTGGCAGTGCTCTGCGCTAGGCAGCTTGACTACAAGATGTCAGAAAAATATTGTGAAGTGAGGCATGAACATCTGAAATCAGAAATCAGTTGGCTGTGGGAGGACATTTTCCATTGGATTCATGGTTTTAACCCAGATGGCCCAGGATCGACGTCCGGTATGTGAATAAGCCACTCTTTTTGGGTTTAACTATAAACAGCTACTACCAGTCAAATAAGACTACTACATTTAATGATAATAGTGATGCACTCCACAACTAGATTCTCTTCAAAAACTTAAGTCATTTGGCTCCAGCCCCCTATCAGTGTCTTGATGATCTTGCAGTCAGGTGGACCTTCATGCAGCAGCGTCCTCCACACTGCAGCAAACATGGCCTTGGTACAGTTGAAAACAGCAACTGCCGTGAGCTCTGCTTGATCTGTGAAATAGAGGTGGATGCCTAGTAAGATTGGCACTTGAACTGCAGCCGTTATCAGATGAATCCTAAGCTAGCTACACCATGAGTGTACTGCAGTGGCTTGTATAGTCGGTGGCCAGGTTTTTATTCAGTTTCCACCTGGATAGACAGATCCACAGGGAAATGTACAGACCCTATCAGGTCTACGTGAAGCTCCAGACTCCAGATTCAGTCTTCTTCCCAATGGTGCTGACTGATTTGGGCCACATCAAGGTCAGGAAGTGCACTAGAATGTCTGCGCTCCCTGCGGATTTGTGAAAACTGTGGTAGAGGGACTGGAAAGGTCTCTCTTGTTTGGCTGTGATCACGGTGGATATGTCACCCTGTATGCTAGTGATCAAGATGAAGAACATATCTGTGTGCCTGTGCTTTGTGTATGATTAGGAAGTAGGGAGCAGACTAGGCTGCTGCTCAGCACCTAATAGGAGGCGGGTCAGCATCAAAAAGAAAGGTTCGAGGGCCGCTGCTGTCAACGCGTACATTCTGAGTAAATGCTGCCTGATTGCAGCAAGCTGTCGTGAAGCTACTGAAAGTATTCACTTGGCTGAGAGTGATCTGATAAAGTTGAAGATGAAATGCAACATCCCTTCCTTTTTCGCTTCTACTATGTGATACACAGTAGCATTAACAAAGGTCCAAAAGGGGACTTGTGTGCTGAGTTTGGGGGGAGATAGAGAAGAGCCTCTGCAAAGAGTTCAGACTTCTACTGTCCTACCTCGTGTAACAATATCACGACACTGAAGCTGTACTTAGGATGCAGATGACTTTATTTGCTCTGTTACTGGGAAGTCATGATAATTTTTTCTCTGCGACCTGCACTCTGTTGTGAGTTAAGATACTAAGGAGTTAAGTGTACAAAGCAGATTTGGGGTAGTGCAGATGCTCTTCCAAGCACTGATGTCTTACGATTGTTTCCTATTGTACTGTCAGCACAGCACAATGTTCATGCTGCCACCTCATTTTTCATCTTTTTCAAATCTGTCTCACGATTTACAAACTACCTAATCAATATTTATGCCTCACCTGGATGTCTTATGATTGTTTCCTTGCCTGTGTGTTTTTGGACACCCTCATGCTACTTTCTGTAGTCTGTAGTCATTTTTTGTACACTGAATGTGGCTGAATCAGGTCTCTGTGGATCAGACCATTCCACAGTTGACTAACGTCCAATAAATAAATAAAACAAGGAGACAGATGTCTAATGACAAAAAAGAAAAAGAAAAAAAGGCTGGTGGAAAATGAGCAATCAAGCAAACTTAAGCAGGCAACTAGGTTTTGCAGCATTTTTGGTGTAGTGGTGAGCAAAGCTTGCGTCTAAGCAGTTAACCCGGGAGCGATTCCCAGTCAGTGCAAAAAGTCTGTACTTTTAAGCACTCGTCTGGATCCTGTTGCAAAGATACTTTGCTTATTTTGCAAATGATTTTGTGATGCTTTGTTCTCTTCTCTGCCCTTAGCATTTCACAAAACACACTTTCTCATGCAGCAGCGTCAGCCAGCTTTCATCACACTTTTGTTTCACCTGCCGCATGACAGATTCCCGAACATCTGTGTGCCCTTTATTGCTACTTTTCTCAGAATAATGCAGAAAGTGACAGAATTTTCTGACTGTATCCTGAGAGGTGGGTGTACTGCTGATGAGCTTTGAATCACAGTGGCTCACTTAAAGTGTGTGCAACTTTACCTCTGCAGCAGGAGAATCGCATGTGACTTTATGTCCTATGACTGTTGGTGGCTCTTGTGATTTACCATAGCATCTTTAGCTGGACTGTCAAATTTTGCCTTTTGAGAAGCTGCTAGACAGAGCAGCCAAGTGAAAGATAAGAAAGACTGAAACCCATCAGATGGGAGGAAGTGTTTAATTCTGGAATTAAAGGTGTCGGAGAGAGGTCTTGAAAAAGGGGCATGCCGTGCTGCCTGGACGATGAAGGCCCTAGTTGAGAGAATGTGCGACAGGGAGCTCTTGCATTGGCTCTTGGGTCTTGCTAAGTGAGGCTTAAATGCTGATTAGGAAGTATGTAAAGACTGAGACAAATTTGAAAGAGAAAGCATCAGGTGGTAATGTGAACATTGTGCTGTGCTGGCAGTACATGGTGCAGTGTGGCGAGGAAGAGGAGAAGGTGGTTGGAGGTTATGAGTGGAACTTTCATAAGGTGTTGACCTTGACCTGTGTGTGCGAAGGAAAAAAGTGAAACAGGCGTTGCTCTGAACCTAGGTCAATTGACCACAAGATGTCAGCAAATTATTGTGAAGTGAGGCATGCACCTCTGAAAGCCAAAATCACTCGGCTGTGGGAGACTCTTTTCATGGGATGTCTCATATGGTCTAGCAGTTAGGATTCCTGCTTTTCACCAAGGTGGCCCATCATTCCACTCCTGGTATGGGAATGGGTCACACTTTTTGGGGTTTAACTATAAACAGCTACTACCATTCAGAAAAAGACTACTAGGTTTAATGATAATAGTGATGCTCCACAACTAGATTCTCTTCAAAAACGTAAGTCATTCGGGTCTAGACCCATCTCTGTATCTTGATGATCTTGCAATGAGGTGGGCCTACATGCTGTAGCATCCTCCACACTGCAGCAAACATGGCCTTGGCACAGTTGAAAACAGCAGCTGAGGTGAGCTCTGCTTGATCTGTGAAAGAGAGGTGGATGCCTAGTAAGACTGGCACTTGAACTGCAGCCATTATCAGATGAATCCTAAGCAAGCTATGCCATGAGTGTACTGCAATGGGTTGCATAGTGGGTGGCCAGGTTTTTATTCAGTTTCCACCTGTAGTGGTGCCAAAATGGTTTGAGTTGGGAGCAGCAACTTAGCTTGGGACTGGAGTGGTGTCCACAGCTGACATGCATGGCAGGAAAAACAGATCCACAGGGAAATGTTCAGACTGTATCAGGTCTATGTGAAGCTCCAGACTCCAGACTCAGTCTTTTTCTCAATGCTGCTGACTGATTTGGGACACATTAAGGTCAGGAAGTGTACTAGAATGTCTGTGCCCCCTGTGGATTTGTGAAAACTGTGGAACACGGAGTGGAAAGGTCTCTCTTGTATGGCTGTGATCACAGTGGATATGTCACCCTGTATGCTAGTGATCAAGATGAAGAACATATCTGTGTGTTTGTGCTTGTGTGTATGATTAGCAAGTAGGTAGCACACTAGGCTGCTGCTCTGCACCTAATAGGAGGTGGGTCAGCATCAAAAAGAAAGGTTTGAGGGCCGCTTCTGTCAATGCGTACATTCTGAGTAAATGCTGCTTATTGCAGCAAGCTGTCATGAAGCTACTGCAAGCATTCACTCGGCTGAAAGTGATTTGATAAAGTTGAAGATGAAATGCAACATCCTTTCCTTTTTTGCTTCTACTATGTGATACACAGTAGCATTAACAAAGGTCAGAAAGGGGACTTGTGCTCTGAGTTTGGGGGGAGATAGAGAAGGGCCCCTGCAAGGAGTTCAGCCTCCTACCTCATGTAATGATATCACAACACTGTTGTTAGGATGCAGATGACTTTATTTGCTCAGTTACTAGGACGTCATGATAACTTTTTCTCTGTGACCTGCACTGTGTTGTGAGTTACGATCCTACCAGGTTGAGGAGTGGTGATTTATCAGTGACAAAGCAGAAAATCCCTGAGACTCCGGTAGCAGAATCTGTTTTTTTTCTTACATTTATTTCATTGAATTGCACTTCTTAATGCTTATAGTTGTGCTATACAGCCAACCTACTACATTTTGCACTGTTACAAAGCTTTGTTTTACTGTTTCACTGCATTTTTGTACTGTGTTATACTGTTTTAACTGTATTCTCATTGCTAGATAGTGTTGCATTACTGTAATTACATTTTTATTGAATTACTTAACTGTTAACTGCTTTTTCATACTGAGAGTTGTATTTTCTGTTTGTGAGTGCTCTATCTGTGCTTTTCTGGGCATTTCTTTGTGAGGTTTCTGTGCTCTAGTCAGGTAACATAGTCTGGATAGAGGCCTGCTGTTATCCAGGCCTGGTTGTTTTGCTTGTTGAGTTTCCTGTGTTTCTTGCAGCCATGTTCTGCTGGTAGTGTCTTGTCTTCACTGTTAGTGAGAGTAACAGGGATACCTGACTTTCACTAGCACAAGTGATTGGTTGAGAGAGCAGGGGGTAGCAGGATTGGGTAGTAATTCGAGCTTCTAGATTCTTCCATATTTTCTGGTATTTATACCCTGTGTTTGCAGGTTGTTGCATTTGTTTGCTCATTGCACACTACCGCTGCTCTGTTTTAATCCATTGCGAGGTATCTCAGTTGCATTTTTTCCCTTGCCAGCACTCCTGTGTAACTGATGCCCTCCCTTACAACTAGTGCAATTTTATCCATTCTACTCACACCTATAGGTACTCCATTCTGATAGTACCCACTCTACCATCCTTTATCTCTCTTCCACAGATTCTGACAACCATGGATGGACAATTTCCTGTGATTTCTCCTGCTAGTATTGTTGATATGGGCATCCTGAGACAGTGTCGCAACTGCCTCATGTACATGGACAACCTTCTTCTTCTACCACCCAGGAACACAATATGTGAGAGATACAATTACATTAAGAACCTCGAATCCTTGCTGTCTCAATCACAAGCCAGTACATCTGGCACTGTGAAGGTTGTCTGCACAAACACCATAAGCACCACACCTCTAACATCACCCACACCTGCACAGTACATTCCTACATATGTGGAGGTTCTCAACAAAAACAAACCTAAACAAAAGAGACCTCCGAGGCAAAAGGACATATGCACATCACAACCGACTGCACCAAACACCACACATAGTACACATGCTTGTGTCACACAGCCTCTAAGGCCCAGCCACAAACCCAGCATACTAGTCATAGGAGACTCTATTGTGAGATACACAGATGTGCCCCTCACCAGGCTAGATAAGGGGAAAGCCCTGATAAGTTGCCTCTCATGGGGTCCACTTTATTCCTGTGAAAGCCGAATCAGTCAAATACAATTCGCGCAACACATAACGAGCAAAGCATGAGTATGTCGAACGCACTAAACAGCAAAAGTGGAAATATCGAATTTGCATAGTTGGCCCGTTTGCGGAATAGCTCCATAAGGTAAGTGTGCGATAGTTATGGACCTTAGGGTTAGGGTGCGGGTTAAGGTAAGTGCATAGATAAGTAATGTATGTAAGGTTTGGTGTAGGGTTTTTTTTAAGTGTATGTGTGCGGAATATTTAGTCTGTTTGGGTATAGCTCAGTAGGGTAAGTGTGTGGTAGTTACGGACCTTAGGGTTAGGGAGGGGTTAAGGGTAGTGCATAGATGGTTGTGTATGTAGGGTTTAGTGTAGGGTTAGAAGTAGGGTTTTGGTGCTTTACTTTAGAGTTAGAAGTAGGATTTTGGTTAGTGTGTGTATGTGTTGTTTTTTACTGTCTTTCGGTAGGTATTATGTTGTGGGCGGTGGGGTTGGTCAACTATGAGAGATCGAGATTTTGAATTTCACGGTTTAGTGCATTCGATGTATTTGTGTTTCACTTGTTATGGTTCACGCGAATTGTATTCGACCGATTCGGCTTTCGTGGGAATGAAGTAGACCCCTTGTCAGGTGCTAGAATCCGACATATCACTCATGGACTGAAGTCTCTCAATAACTGGTAGTGTTATGACTCTATCATAGTCCATGTTGGTGTTAATAATTTGAGATGTACCTCTCTGAACTATGTGAAGAGACATGACTGAACTCGCTGAATATGTGTCCCAGACAGGTATGTCCCTAGCCTTAAGCATCCTACAGTCAACCAGAATGATGCCTCAGTACAAACAGAAAATGAGTGATTTTAACAATTGGCTGCTTCTAATGTCATTCCAAGGGGATCCAGTACCTGACAGCCTGGGAGGACATGGCTGACGGACTACGATGCTTTGCCAGATGTGGCCTTCATCTGTCTCCCCAGGGCTTCAGGCTTCTGGCAAAGGCTCTTGCCTCCCCCATAGTGACTTTTTTAGGCAAAGTCATTAGGACAAAATTACCAACGTGAAAAATTTTTCTAAATGAAATTTAAAGGTCATGCTGCTAAATGCTAGAAGTTTTAACATGAAACTGCACTCATTGCAAGCATTCCTCACCCTGGAAGATGCTGACATTTGTGCAGTCACTAAAACCTGATTCAGAGCAGCAGAGAGCACCCCAACCTTACCAGGTTACTTGTCCTACCATACTTTCAGACCCCAAACAGAGGGCTACAAAACCAAAGGAGGTGGAGTTTCAATATTTATTAAACACATACACACCTCCAGACTGGTCAAACAGTATGACGCACCAGAGACACTCCAGGTGCAGTTACCTATTGACAAAATGCCTATTCAAATCATAGCTAGCTTACAGACCCCCAACCATGATTCAGGAGGCCTACTCCATCTATCTAGACTTACTTGAATCCATCAAGATTCAACCTTCTACCCTGATCCTGGGTGATTTTAACTACACAACCACAAAGTAGAAGATCTATTCTAGCTCAAACATGAACGGCCAGAGATTCCTCAACTTTGTCAGTGCCAATGCATTGGATCAGCTGGCTGACACCCCACAAGAGGTGAAAATATCCTGGACCTGTTACTAACCAACATGAGTAACCACTGCAGCACCCCTACAGTGGCATCCTCCTTGGTAAGATCCAACCATAATACAATTACTTTCAAAGTGACCATCTCTCCTGACCCCCCTCTTGCCAGAGTCGAACAAAAAACCTTTCCAAAGCTGACTACAACCTCCTGAGAGCAGGTATAAGCAGCTTCACAGACCCCATCCCTTCAGTTGAATCAAGCACTAATGTCCAAGCCTACACCAAAAAACTATATGAGTAACTATATAGCTGCATGGACTCAGCAATACCTGACAGGACCAAATCATCTTCTTCATGGAACAATAAACCTGTCTGGTGGACAGCAGCAATAAACAGACTCTATAATAAAAGGAAAAACTTGCTGTCCAGGACCAAGAAGGAGCAGGTGCCAAGTTGGAAGCAATCTCTCCTTTGTCTGAAGAAGCAAATAAGGTCACTGCTGAAATCCTGTAAGGTTAACTTCAAGTCATAATTGGCCACATCCACTATGGACAATCACAAGGCCTTCTTCGCATATGTCTGCAATCTCAACGGTAACTTCCACATCTGCTCTGAATTGGTGGTCAAAAATACCATATACACAAATGCCACAGATATAGCCAACCTGCTGGCAGACACATTCAGTGAAAACGTCACCCCCCTGTCCCCCATCAGTAAACCAGGACATCCCCAGTACCTTCCCCCCTCCCCTCATCACCAGGGAGCAGGTTATTAATGATCTTTCAAAGGCAAAAAATACAGCCTCCATGGGACCCCACAACATAAGGCAACATCAGTGCTCTCAGCATGACTAGGCACCCTATTCAACTGAAGCCTGTGCACTGGCTTTGTCCCAGCAGAATGGAGCACAGCCACTGTCATCCCTCTGCACAAAGGTGGAGCGTCCACTGACCCAGACAACTTAGCCAAGTAGCCTAACTAGCCTGATCTGCAAGGCCATGGAATGCATTATCATGGACCTTATAAACAAGGACATTGGCAACCTCCAAATGCTTGGTTTTGGCAAAGGGAGATCATGCCTGTTAAACTTGGTCACCTTCTTCTAAACAGTCACTAAAGTCATAGATGAGGGCAAGGCAGTGCACACCACCTACCTTGACCTAGCCAAAGCCTTCAACACTATTCCCCACTCAGGCATTATAGATAAACTCTCCCAGATAGGCATCAACCCATATGTTACCAGATGAGTAGCTAACTGGCTCATTGATAGAACCCACTCAGTCAAAATAGGGGAAGCCACCTCTAGTAGCAGACCCATAACAAGTGGAGTACCCCAAGAATCAGTCTTGAGGCCTCTACTGTTTGGGATATACTTTTCTGAGGTGCAAGCCAAAACCAGTGGTCTGTGGCTGACCAAGGTTGCAGATGGCTATAAGCTGGGCATTGTCATAAATTCCCCTAGTGATGTGAACATGCTCCAAGAGGGCCTTAACAAACTAATGACTGGTGCCAGAAGCATGGCCTCAAACTGAATTACATGAAATTCATCATCATCCCCTTTAGGGAAAATGGTGTGTCCACTAATTATCTCATTAATAACAATGTACTAAGCACACAATCAGTCATGAGGGACTTGGGCACCCAGGTTGAAAGCAACCTGACTTTTGACCACCATGTTGCCTCCATTGTATGAAAGGCTTTCTACATGGCCCACCTCATAAGTAAGGGTATTTCATTCAGGAACAAGGAGATCATAAATCCCTCCTTATCAAACACGTTATTGAGTACAATACCCCCTTCAGAATGTACCTTGCCAAGTACATGCAGCAGTTGGAGAGATCACAGAAGTTCCTGACCAGGAAAACTCAGGGTCTCAAACACCTATCCTATACAGATAGGCTAAATCCCTCTCCATCTATTCAGTCTCATACAGACTGCTCACAGGTGACCTGTGTCTGGCATACATGGCCATTTCAGACTCAGCCTTGATGGAATTGCTGCATATCTGTAAGTCAAACTTCACTCACTCAACCTTCACCCAAGGTATCAACCTGGTCTGTGACATTAATAGAACTTGCTGGCGGGATAGATTTATGTCCTAAAGACTCCCCCATCTGTGGCATAGACTTCCTCTCCATGTCAAGCAGAGTACCTCACTAGCCCTGTTTAAGAGGAACCTGGATGACTGGATGGGAAATACAAAATATACCCATGGGATCCCACCTGTGTCGCTGCTGGACAGGGAAAGCAGGTGCTGACTTTGTGGAAACATGGGTGAAATTCTTTGCAAGGCTTAAAAGAGCATCAGAGCCAATAGCTTAGTATCATCTTAAGATCCTAAGGAGTTAAGTGTACAAAGCAGATTTGGGGTAGTGCAGATACTCTTCCAAGCACTCATGTCTTACGATTGTTTCCTATTGTACTGTCAGCACAGCACAATGTTCACGCTGCCACCTCATTTTCTTCTTTTTCAAATCTGTCACAATTTACAAACTATCTAATCAGTATTTAGGCCTCACCTGGATGTCTTACGATTGTTTCCTTGCCTGTGCGTTTCTGGACACTCTCGTGTTTGATTTTTGTGTCTGTCGTCATTTTTTGTACACTGAATGTGGCTGAATCAAGTCTCTGTGGATCAGCCCATTCCACAGTTGACTGACATCCAATAAATAAATAAATAAATAAAACGAGGGAGACGGATGTCTAATGACAAAAAGAAAAAAGGCTGGTGGAGCATGAGCAGTCAAGTAAAATTAAGCAAGGGGTTGGGCGTTATAGCATTGGTGGTATAGTGGTGAGCATAGCTGCCTTCCAAGCAGTTGACCCGGGTTCGATTCCTGGCCAATGCACGAAATCTGTATATTTAAGCATTTTTCTAAATCCTGCTGCAAAGACACACAGCATATTTTGTGACTCTTTGTTCTTTTCTCTGCCCTTTGCATTTCATAAAACACACTTTCTCATGCAGCAGCGTCAGCCAGCTTTCATCACACTTTTGTTTCACCTGCCGCATGACAGATTCCTGAACATCTGTGTGCCCTTTATTGCTACTTTTCTCAGAATAATGCAGAAAGTGAGAGGATTCCCTGAATGTATCCTGAGAGGTGGATGTGCTGCTGATGAGCTTTGAATCACAGTGGCTGACTTCAAGTATGTGCAACTTGACCTCTGCAGCAGAAGAATCACATGGGACTTTATGTCCTATGACTGTTGGTGGCTCCTGTGATTTACCATGGCGTGTTGGACTGGACTGTTGAATTTTACCATTTGACAAGCTGCTAGGCAGAGCAGTCGAGTGAAAGATTCATAGGTTCATAGGTTCATAGGTTGGTACTAGGCTATCAGCCCTAGGGCCTATCCAAGCCTAGCCATAACAATTCCCTGGCTATTTCTTCCCACATTATTTACTTTCCTGGACCCCTGTCTAGCAGGGCGACTGACGTGATCCCTGGGGTGAATTTCCTATCTCCCATCCAATCGTCAAGGTTCCTCTTGAAGAGGTCCAAAGAGGCACTCTGCTTGACATGTATGGGCATGTAGTCGTTTGAGAAAGACTGAAACCCATCATGTGGGAGGAAGTGTTTAATTCTGGAACTAAAGGTGTCGGAGAGAGGGCTTGAAAAAGGGGCATGCCGTGCTGCCTGGACAATGAGGGCCCTAGTAGAGAGAATGTATGGCAAGGAGCTCCTGTATCCAAGTGAGGCCTAAATGCTGATTAGGAGGTATGTAAAGAGTGAGACAAATTTGAAAGAGAAGAGCATCAGGTAGTAATGTGAATGTTGGGCTGTGCTGGCAGTAGATGGTGCAATGTGGAGAGGAAGTAGAGAAGGTGGTTGGAGGTTATGAGTGGCATTTTCATAAGAGGCTGAGCTCCTTGACGTGTGTGTGTGTGTGTGTGTGTGTGTGTGTGTGTGTGTGTGTGTGTGTGTGTGTGTGTGTGTGTGTGTGTGTGTGTGTGTGTGTGTGTGAAGGAAAAAAGTGAAATGGGCGTTGCTCTGAACCTAGGTAGATTGACCACAAGATGTCAGCAAAGTATTGTGATGTGAGGCATGCACGTCTGAAAGCAGAAATCAGTCGGCTGTGGAAGGGATTATTCATGGGCTTTCCCATATGGTCTAGCGGTTAGGATTCCTGGTTTTCACCCAGGCGGCCCGGTGTGGGAATGGGTTGCATTTTTGGGGGTTTAATTATAAACAGCTACTACCAGGCAGATAAGATCAGATAAGACTACTCGGGTTAATGATAGTACTGATGCGCTCCTCAACTATATTCTCTTCAAAAACTTAAGTCATTCGGCTCCAGCCCCATCTCAGTGTCTTGATGACCTTGCAGTGAGGAGGACCTACATACTGCAGCGTCCTCCACACTGCAGCAAACATGCCCTTGGTACAGTTGAAAACTGCAACTGCCGTGACCTCTGCTTGATCTGTGAAATAGAAGTGGATGCCTAGTAAGATTGGCACTTGAACTGCAGCTGTGATGAGATGAATCCTAAGGTAGCTACGCCATGAGTGTACTGCAGTGGCTTGTATAGTCGGTGGCCAGGTTTTTATTCAGTTTCCACCTGGATGGACTGATCCACAGGGAAATGTACAGACCCTATCATGTCTATGTGAAGCTCCAGACTCCAGATTCAATCTTCTTCCCAATGGTGCTGACTAATTTGGGCCACATCAAGGTCAGGAAGTGCACTAGAATGTCTGCGCTCCCTGCGGATTTGTGAAAACTGTGGTACAGGGACTGGAAAGGTCTCTCTTGTTTGGCTGTGATCACGGTGGATATGTCACCCTGTATGCTAGTGATCAAGATGAAGAACATATCTGTGTGCCTGTGCTTTGTGTATGATTAGGAAGTAGGGAGCAGACTAGGCTGCTGCTCAGCACCTAATAGGAGGTGGGTCAGCATCAAAAAGAAAGGTTCGAGGGCCGCTGCTGTCAATGCGTACATTCTGAGTAAATGCTGCCTGATTGCAGCAAGCTGTCGTGAAAATACTGAATGTATTCACTTGGCTGGGAGAGATCTGATAAATTTGAAGATGAAATGCAACATCCCTTCCTTTTTCGCTTCTACTATGTGATACACAGTAGCATTAACAAAGGTCTGAAAGGGAACTTGTGCGCTGAGTTTGGGGGCAGATAGAGAAGGGCCTCTGCAAAGAGTTCAGACTTCTACTGTCCTACCTCGTGTAACGATATCACGACACTGAAGCTGTACTTAGGATACACATGACTTTATTTGCTCTGTTACTGGGAAGTCATGATCATTTTTCTCTGTGACCTGCGCTCTTGTGAGTTAAGATCCTAAGGAGTTAAGTGTACAAAGCAGATTTGGGGTAGTGCAGATACTCTTCCAAGCACTCATGTCTTACGATTGTTTCCTATTGTACTGTCAGCACAGCACAATGTTCACGCTGCCACCTCATTTTCTTCTTTTTCAAATCTGTCACAATTTACAAACTATCTAATCAGTATTTAGGCCTCACCTGGATGTCTTACGATTGTTTCCTTGCCTGTGCGTTTCTGGACACTCTCGTGTTTGATTTTTGTGTCTGTCGTCATTTTTTGTACACTGAATGTGGCTGAATCAAGTCTCTGTGGATCAGCCCATTCCACAGTTGACTGACATCCAATAAATAAATAAATAAATAAAACGAGGGAGACGGATGTCTAATGACAAAAAAGAAAAAAGGCTGGTGGAGCATGAGCAGTCAAGTAAAATTAAGCAAGGGGTTGGGCGTTATAGCATTGGTGGTATAGTGGTGAGCATAGCTGCCTTCCAAGCAGTTGACCCGGGTTCGATTCCCGGCCAATGCACGAAATCTGTATATTTAAGCATTTTTCTAAATCCTGCTGCAAAGACACACAGCATATTTTGTGACTCTTTGTTCTTTTCTCTGCCCTTTGCATTTCATAAAACACACTTTCTCATGCAGCAGCGTCAGCCAGCTTTCATCACACTTTTGTTTCACCTGCCGCATGACAGATTCCTGAACATCTGTGTGCCCTTTATTGCTACTTTTCTCAGAATAATGCAGAAAGTGAGAGGATTCCCTGAATGTATCCTGAGAGGTGGATGTGCTGCTGATGAGCTTTGAATCACAGTGGCTGACTTCAAGTATGTGCAACTTGACCTCTGCAGCAGAAGAATCACATGGGACTTTATGTCCTATGACTGTTGGTGGCTCCTGTGATTTACCATGGCGTGTTGGACTGGACTGTTGAATTTTACCATTTGACAAGCTGCTAGGCAGAGCAGTCGAGTGAAAGATTCATAGGTTCATAGGTTCATAGGTTGGTACTAGGCTATCAGCCCTAGGGCCTATCCAAGCCTAGCCATAACAATTCCCTGGCTATTTCTTCCCACATTATTTACTTTCCTGGACCCCTGTCTAGCAGGGCGACTGACGTGATCCCTGGGGTGAATTTCCTATCTCCCATCCAATCGTCAAGGTTCCTCTTGAAGAGGTCCAAAGAGGCACTCTGCTTGACATGTATGGGCATGTAGTCGTTTGAGAAAGACTGAAACCCATCATGTGGGAGGAAGTGTTTAATTCTGGAACTAAAGGTGTCGGAGAGAGGGCTTGAAAAAGGGGCATGCCGTGCTGCCTGGACAATGAGGGCCCTAGTAGAGAGAATGTATGGCAAGGAGCTCCTGTATCCAAGTGAGGCCTAAATGCTGATTAGGAGGTATGTAAAGAGTGAGACAAATTTGAAAGAGAAGAGCATCAGGTAGTAATGTGAATGTTGGGCTGTGCTGGCAGTAGATGGTGCAATGTGGAGAGGAAGTAGAGAAGGTGGTTGGAGGTTATGAGTGGCATTTTCATAAGAGGCTGAGCTCCTTGACGTGTGTGTGTGTGTGTGTGTGTGTGTGTGTGTGTGTGTGTGTGTGTGTGTGTGTGTGTGTGTGTGTGTGTGTGTGTGTGTGTGTGTGTGAAGGAAAAAAGTGAAATGGGCGTTGCTCTGAACCTAGGTAGATTGACCACAAGATGTCAGCAAAGTATTGTGATGTGAGGCATGCACGTCTGAAAGCAGAAATCAGTCGGCTGTGGAAGGGATTATTCATGGGCTTTCCCATATGGTCTAGCGGTTAGGATTCCTGGTTTTCACCCAGGCGGCCCGGGTTCGACTCGGTGTGGGAATGGGTTGCATTTTTGGGGGTTTAATTATAAACAGCTACTACCAGGCAGATAAGATCAGATAAGACTACTCGGGTTAATGATAGTACTGATGCGCTCCTCAACTATATTCTCTTCAAAAACTTAAGTCATTCGGCTCCAGCCCCATCTCAGTGTCTTGATGACCTTGCAGTGAGGAGGACCTACATACTGCAGCGTCCTCCACACTGCAGCAAACATGCCCTTGGTACAGTTGAAAACTGCAACTGCCGTGACCTCTGCTTGATCTGTGAAATAGAAGTGGATGCCTAGTAAGATTGGCACTTGAACTGCAGCTGTGATGAGATGAATCCTAAGGTAGCTACGCCATGAGTGTACTGCAGTGGCTTGTATAGTCGGTGGCCAGGTTTTTATTCAGTTTCCACCTGGATGGACTGATCCACAGGGAAATGTACAGACCCTATCATGTCTATGTGAAGCTCCAGACTCCAGATTCAATCTTCTTCCCAATGGTGCTGACTAATTTGGGCCACATCAAGGTCAGGAAGTGCACTAGAATGTCTGCGCTCCCTGCGGATTTGTGAAAACTGTGGTACAGGGACTGGAAAGGTCTCTCTTGTTTGGCTGTGATCACGGTGGATATGTCACCCTGTATGCTAGTGATCAAGATGAAGAACATATCTGTGTGCCTGTGCTTTGTGTATGATTAGGAAGTAGGGAGCAGACTAGGCTGCTGCTCAGCACCTAATAGGAGGTGGGTCAGCATCAAAAAGAAAGGTTCGAGGGCCGCTGCTGTCAATGCGTACATTCTGAGTAAATGCTGCCTGATTGCAGCAAGCTGTCGTGAAAATACTGAATGTATTCACTTGGCTGGGAGAGATCTGATAAATTTGAAGATGAAATGCAACATCCCTTCCTTTTTCGCTTCTACTATGTGATACACAGTAGCATTAACAAAGGTCTGAAAGGGAACTTGTGCGCTGAGTTTGGGGGCAGATAGAGAAGGGCCTCTGCAAAGAGTTCAGACTTCTACTGTCCTACCTCGTGTAACGATATCACGACACTGAAGCTGTACTTAGGATACACATGACTTTATTTGCTCTGTTACTGGGAAGTCATGATCATTTTTTCTCTGTGACCTGCGCTCTTGTGAGTTAAGATCCTAAGGAGTTAAGTGTACAAAGCAGATTTGGGGTAGTGCAGATACTCTTCCAAGCACTCATGTCTTACGATTGTTTCCTATTGTACTGTCAGCACAGCACAATGTTCACGCTGCCACCTCATTTTCTTCTTTTTCAAATCTGTCACAATTTACAAACTATCTAATCAGTATTTAGGCCTCACCTGGATGTCTTACGATTGTTTCCTTGCCTGTGCGTTTCTGGACACTCTCGTGTTTGATTTTTGTGTCTGTCGTCATTTTTTGTACACTGAATGTGGCTGAATCAAGTCTCTGTGGATCAGCCCATTCCACAGTTGACTGACATCCAATAAATAAATAAATAAATAAATAAAACGAGGGAGACGGATGTCTAATGACAAAAAAGAAAAAAGGCTGGTGGAGCATGAGCAGTCAAGTAAAATTAAGCAAGGGGTTGGGCGTTATAGCATTGGTGGTATAGTGGTGAGCATAGCTGCCTTCCAAGCAGTTGACCCGGGTTCGATTCCTGGCCAATGCACGAAATCTGTATATTTAAGCATTTTTCTAAATCCTGCTGCAAAGACACACAGCATATTTTGTGACTCTTTGTTCTTTTCTCTGCCCTTTGCATTTCATAAAACACACTTTCTCATGCAGCAGCGTCAGCCAGCTTTCATCACACTTTTGTTTCACCTGCCGCATGACAGATTCCTGAACATCTGTGTGCCCTTTATTGCTACTTTTCTCAGAATAATGCAGAAAGTGAGAGGATTCCCTGAATGTATCCTGAGAGGTGGATGTGCTGCTGATGAGCTTTGAATCACAGTGGCTGACTTCAAGTATGTGCAACTTGACCTCTGCAGCAGAAGAATCACATGGGACTTTATGTCCTATGACTGTTGGTGGCTCCTGTGATTTACCATGGCGTGTTGGACTGGACTGTTGAATTTTACCATTTGACAAGCTGCTAGGCAGAGCAGTCGAGTGAAAGATTCATAGGTTCATAGGTTCATAGGTTGGTACTAGGCTATCAGCCCTAGGGCCTATCCAAGCCTAGCCATAACAATTCCCTGGCTATTTCTTCCCACATTATTTACTTTCCTGGACCCCTGTCTAGCAGGGCGACTGACGTGATCCCTGGGGTGAATTTCCTATCTCCCATCCAATCGTCAAGGTTCCTCTTGAAGAGGTCCAAAGAGGCACTCTGCTTGACATGTATGGGCATGTAGTCGTTTGAGAAAGACTGAAACCCATCATGTGGGAGGAAGTGTTTAATTCTGGAACTAAAGGTGTCGGAGAGAGGGCTTGAAAAAGGGGCATGCCGTGCTGCCTGGACAATGAGGGCCCTAGTAGAGAGAATGTATGGCAAGGAGCTCCTGTATCCAAGTGAGGCCTAAATGCTGATTAGGAGGTATGTAAAGAGTGAGACAAATTTGAAAGAGAAGAGCATCAGGTAGTAATGTGAATGTTGGGCTGTGCTGGCAGTAGATGGTGCAATGTGGAGAGGAAGTAGAGAAGGTGGTTGGAGGTTATGAGTGGCATTTTCATAAGAGGCTGAGCTCCTTGACGTGTGTGTGTGTGTGTGTGTGTGTGTGTGTGTGTGTGTGTGTGTGTGTGTGTGTGTGTGTGTGTGTGTGTGTGTGTGTGTGTGTGTGTGTGAAGGAAAAAAGTGAAATGGGCGTTGCTCTGAACCTAGGTAGATTGACCACAAGATGTCAGCAAAGTATTGTGATGTGAGGCATGCACGTCTGAAAGCAGAAATCAGTCGGCTGTGGAAGGGATTATTCATGGGCTTTCCCATATGGTCTAGCGGTTAGGATTCCTGGTTTTCACCCAGGCGGCCCGGGTTCGACTCCCGGTGTGGGAATGGGTTGCATTTTTGGGGTTTAATTATAAACAGCTACTACCAGGCAGATAAGATCAGATAAGACTACTCGGGTTAATGATAGTACTGATGCGCTCCTCAACTATATTCTCTTCAAAAACTTAAGTCATTCGGCTCCAGCCCCATCTCAGTGTCTTGATGACCTTGCAGTGAGGAGGACCTACATACTGCAGCGTCCTCCACACTGCAGCAAACATGCCCTTGGTACAGTTGAAAACTGCAACTGCCGTGACCTCTGCTTGATCTGTGAAATAGAAGTGGATGCCTAGTAAGATTGGCACTTGAACTGCAGCTGTGATGAGATGAATCCTAAGGTAGCTACGCCATGAGTGTACTGCAGTGGCTTGTATAGTCGGTGGCCAGGTTTTTATTCAGTTTCCACCTGGATGGACTGATCCACAGGGAAATGTACAGACCCTATCATGTCTATGTGAAGCTCCAGACTCCAGATTCAATCTTCTTCCCAATGGTGCTGACTAATTTGGGCCACATCAAGGTCAGGAAGTGCACTAGAATGTCTGCGCTCCCTGCGGATTTGTGAAAACTGTGGTACAGGGACTGGAAAGGTCTCTCTTGTTTGGCTGTGATCACGGTGGATATGTCACCCTGTATGCTAGTGATCAAGATGAAGAACATATCTGTGTGCCTGTGCTTTGTGTATGATTAGGAAGTAGGGAGCAGACTAGGCTGCTGCTCAGCACCTAATAGGAGGTGGGTCAGCATCAAAAAGAAAGGTTCGAGGGCCGCTGCTGTCAATGCGTACATTCTGAGTAAATGCTGCCTGATTGCAGCAAGCTGTCGTGAAAATACTGAATGTATTCACTTGGCTGGGAGAGATCTGATAAATTTGAAGATGAAATGCAACATCCCTTCCTTTTTCGCTTCTACTATGTGATACACAGTAGCATTAACAAAGGTCTGAAAGGGAACTTGTGCGCTGAGTTTGGGGGCAGATAGAGAAGGGCCTCTGCAAAGAGTTCAGACTTCTACTGTCCTACCTCGTGTAACGATATCACGACACTGAAGCTGTACTTAGGATACACATGACTTTATTTGCTCTGTTACTGGGAAGTCATGATCATTTTTTCTCTGTGACCTGCGCTCTTGTGAGTTAAGATCCTAAGGAGTTAAGTGTACAAAGCAGATTTGGGGTAGTGCAGATACTCTTCCAAGCACTCATGTCTTACGATTGTTTCCTATTGTACTGTCAGCACAGCACAATGTTCACGCTGCCACCTCATTTTCTTCTTTTTCAAATCTGTCACAATTTACAAACTATCTAATCAGTATTTAGGCCTCACCTGGATGTCTTACGATTGTTTCCTTGCCTGTGCGTTTCTGGACACTCTCGTGTTTGATTTTTGTGTCTGTCGTCATTTTTTGTACACTGAATGTGGCTGAATCAAGTCTCTGTGGATCAGCCCATTCCACAGTTGACTGACATCCAATAAATAAATAAATAAATAAAACGAGGGAGACGGATGTCTAATGACAAAAAGAAAAAAGGCTGGTGGAGCATGAGCAGTCAAGTAAAATTAAGCAAGGGGTTGGGCGTTATAGCATTGGTGGTATAGTGGTGAGCATAGCTGCCTTCCAAGCAGTTGACCCGGGTTCGATTCCTGGCCAATGCACGAAATCTGTATATTTAAGCATTTTTCTAAATCCTGCTGCAAAGACACACAGCATATTTTGTGACTCTTTGTTCTTTTCTCTGCCCTTTGCATTTCATAAAACACACTTTCTCATGCAGCAGCGTCAGCCAGCTTTCATCACACTTTTGTTTCACCTGCCGCATGACAGATTCCTGAACATCTGTGTGCCCTTTATTGCTACTTTTCTCAGAATAATGCAGAAAGTGAGAGGATTCCCTGAATGTATCCTGAGAGGTGGATGTGCTGCTGATGAGCTTTGAATCACAGTGGCTGACTTCAAGTATGTGCAACTTGACCTCTGCAGCAGAAGAATCACATGGGACTTTATGTCCTATGACTGTTGGTGGCTCCTGTGATTTACCATGGCGTGTTGGACTGGACTGTTGAATTTTACCATTTGACAAGCTGCTAGGCAGAGCAGTCGAGTGAAAGATTCATAGGTTCATAGGTTCATAGGTTGGTACTAGGCTATCAGCCCTAGGGCCTATCCAAGCCTAGCCATAACAATTCCCTGGCTATTTCTTCCCACATTATTTACTTTCCTGGACCCCTGTCTAGCAGGGCGACTGACGTGATCCCTGGGGTGAATTTCCTATCTCCCATCCAATCGTCAAGGTTCCTCTTGAAGAGGTCCAAAGAGGCACTCTGCTTGACATGTATGGGCATGTAGTCGTTTGAGAAAGACTGAAACCCATCATGTGGGAGGAAGTGTTTAATTCTGGAACTAAAGGTGTCGGAGAGAGGGCTTGAAAAGGGGCATGCCGTGCTGCCTGGACAATGAGGGCCCTAGTAGAGAGAATGTATGGCAAGGAGCTCCTGTATCCAAGTGAGGCCTAAATGCTGATTAGGAGGTATGTAAAGAGTGAGACAAATTTGAAAGAGAAGAGCATCAGGTAGTAATGTGAATGTTGGGCTGTGCTGGCAGTAGATGGTGCAATGTGGAGAGGAAGTAGAGAAGGTGGTTGGAGGTTATGAGTGGCATTTTCATAAGAGGCTGAGCTCCTTGACGTGTGTGTGTGTGTGTGTGTGTGTGTGTGTGTGTGTGTGTGTGTGTGTGTGTGTGTGTGTGTGTGTGTGTGTGTGTGTGTGTGTGTGTGAAGGAAAAAAGTGAAATGGGCGTTGCTCTGAACCTAGGTAGATTGACCACAAGATGTCAGCAAAGTATTGTGATGTGAGGCATGCACGTCTGAAAGCAGAAATCAGTCGGCTGTGGAAGGGATTATTCATGGGCTTTCCCATATGGTCTAGCGGTTAGGATTCCTGGTTTTCACCCAGGCGGCCCGGGTTCGACTCGTGGTGTGGGAATGGGTTGCATTTTTGGGGGTTTAATTATAAACAGCTACTACCAGGCAGATAAGATCAGATAA